>NC_143197.1:11902500-12205000 GCF_051530095.1 Phoenix dactylifera
TCAATACAGCACCCTTCATTATATGGAGCTTTACCAATGGGATACATTCCTCCATATAATGGATTTGGCTATCAGGTGAGATTCATTCAATTAGTTGAAAAGATATCTCTTGAATGGATATTTCCAAAAAAGTAGTTCTGAAAGTGTATCTTTTGATAAATTAGATTTTTGCTATCAGGTGAGATTCATTCAATTGTTGCTTATATTTTTGCTTCACATGATAATATTTCTTGTAATCTATGTCTTGCTTCTGCTTTATGTGTGTTTTTCTTTTTTTTTTCTTCTTGTAACTGCTTTTTTGTGTTTATTTTATAGAGATGGATCTATTGGGGTGACAGTTAAAAATCTAAACAACATTTGCTGGAAAACCCATTTGAACCCTTTGAGATTCATCTGGTCTATATTAGTCTTTGGATTCCAGCACATTTTTCAGGTCATGGGCCTATTTATTTATGAACTACCACTAGTCGAGCTTGATGTGTTAAGTAAAGTTTAGATTCCTGTAGACAGCTTAGATGGTTTGCTTATATATACTTCATTTTATTAGAAAATAATTTATTTGATAAAACCAATCTTTCAGTTCAAGAATCATAGGAAATTGAAGAAGAGAGAGGTGAAAGGTGGCATGGCTTTAAATCCCGTGAGATAAGGCTGTTCTGATTTTTCTGTGGAACTGGACATGCCTTTTTCCCACCCTATCTTGACACTTGGGATCGGGCATGTCCCGGGATGTGCCAAATGGGACACTGGGATGATGGTGAGACAGTCTTGTCCCAATGCTTGGGACGGTAGCCTGTCCCAATGCTTGGGACGGTAGCCCATCCCAATGTCCCAAGGGACGCCCCATGGGGATTTGAACCCATGCAAAGTAGCACATATAGGAATAATGAGTGAACTCAAATGGTGTTTGGCCACAATGCAGAACCAGCAGACCTACACTAGAAATAGTATTTCCCATTCCAGTACACTACTTACCTACTATGGTATCTCCATTCAATAAATATTGACAAAGATGCCACAAATGATTTAAGCATATATATGTTTCCCTAGCTACTTAATTTCATATTGTACTTACAGAAATTTAAATGATTTCACAGAGTGTTTTGCAATAGTAATGGGGACTTCAAGCATTGTGAGCCCTTGGAGATTTGAAGAGGATCTTGGGCTGGTTCAGCATCTGACTTGTTGGGCTGATAACAGGGGTGGCCCAATACATCTGGGGGCCCAAGACGAATTCAGTAAATGGGGCCTCTTTTTTTTAAATAATAATTTTTTTTAATAAATATAAAATACTTAAAAAAATGTTATGGAAATAGATTGCTGTCAAGTACACTATTTCAACAAAGATGCATGAATCTAATAAAGGTCGACAAAAAGCCTCTTCAGTTTAATATAATTCTTGAATGAAAATATTAAAAAAAAATACTTAAAAAAAAAGGGCCATGGTACTGTTCTTGGCAATACTGTTTACCATGTGAAGCGAGAGCAGAATAGGAAAAAAGCCATCCCATGGCGCTTCACGGTCAAAAAATTTGTCCAAGAGAAAGTAGGGTCATTATGGGAAATTCACTCCATCTAATTAATAAAAGTCCCATCCCACCATCTTCCCTTCAAGTGAGTACCCAAGCAGCCCCTGCAACATCACGGAACAGCAGCCATTCAACCCCCCCTCCCTCCTTCTCTTTCTCTACCCTCCTTTTCTTTTGCTAAAGACCATCTCTCCTTCAAGTGAGCACCGAAGCTGCAACTGCAACATCACGGCACAGCAGCCATTCAACCCCCTCCCTCCTTTTCTCTCTCTACCACCCAAGAGGGGAGAAGAAACCGAGAGGAGAAAATTAAAAGAATCTCCACCCTCCAAGAAGTCCATCTCCAATCCCCCTATCTTTCTTCCTGATGGCCCAGCTGGATCAGGAGTAATGTGAGGGAAGGAAAACCAAGACCAAAACCAAAAAAGAGAAGGGATGAAAGATAAGAGTGGCTTCAGGTGTGTATGAAGCCAACCAAATCCCTCCTCTCTCTCTCTCTCTCTCTCTCTCCACCCAAAACAAAACTACTGTCCCCAACTTCCCCGATTGCCCTCTGCAGGCCAGGAAACCCTCCACCTCCCTTCCATCAAGGGGGAAGACTCGTAGCCAGCTTCTGCTCCCGGAGGCCTTCCATTGGCCCGGGGCCTTAGGCGACCGCCTCAGTCGCCTAGGGCTCGGGCCGGCCCTGGCTGATAAGAAACCATGCTGATGGCATCACAAGAGAGATAAATATATGTTAATGAGATGATTCAGATTTTACATGCCTAGGCATCACATAGACCTCTACTGATGCTACAGTAGCAAGGCACTCCATGCTTAGGTGTTCTAGGATTATCCACTCGAAATTTTACTTCAAAAACTTAAATGATCTTTAGAAACACTTAAATGATCTTTAGAAACATTTTGTGCTGTAGTAGAAACATCCAATGATATATATTATGTAGAGGATGAGCTTATTAACAATTATGATTAATAACTTATGATGCAATGATCAATAGGGTCTTCTTAGATGAATTTTATTCTAATGAGTCCTTTAGATGGAGTCTTCATTTTCTGAGTAGGCTTTTTTAGTTTTCAGTAATGGGGGGAAAAGGCTCACTTCGACCACCATGTGGTTTTGGCATTTGACCTTAACTGCCTCAGGAAACATTAAAACCAACATGTGTGGGTACAGAGTATGACACATTTTTTGTTCATGACACTTGCTTTGTTTCTTATCAAACAGTTTCTAAATTTTGAGGTTAAACATACTATGCTTCACAAAATAAATTATTATATTGTTGTGAAATATCAACTTGATCAGCACTCCTTGGAGTATTGCGATTATGTGGTTTAGTTATCTTTAGTGCTATGTCGTTCTTTTTGGTTCTGAAACAGTGTCATTGAAGCATCAAAAAACATATCCACTATTTTATGGTACATCTATTGACTTCCACCTCTGAAATGATATCTGGAATCTCTATAATTTCTATTTGATTGCATGCTCTCTTTTGTTTTCCGACATAAGTTTCTTCTCACATCATGGCAATGCTGGACTGCTTATGCCCCCTTTTTCTTTCCTTTTTACCCTCTTGCTGGTGCAGCCAACTGGAACTTATGGATTCATGCAATACCCTTTAGCGTCAATGCAAAATCAAGCTGCCTTCAATAACATGGTTCCTCCTGCTAATCAAGGAAATACGGTACGTGGAATCAGTCCAGATCTTTCCCCAGGCACGGTGCCCAGGAATTTTGCCACAATGCAATCTGCCGGCTATATGGGGTCGGCATATCCTGCCATGCCAGGTGTTCAATACCCTCTACCCTATCCAAGTGGTATGATGAGCCACAGGCCTTTTGGCAATTCCCATGCCCCAGTCCAACAGGTAAACATGAATAGTAATCCAGCATCATCTTCAAGTGCCAGTACAAGTTCGGGGGGTCAGGTAGAAGGTAATGGACTTCCTTTTGCCCCTGCATTCTTATTAGTCCTTTAAGTTGGACTCCTTATGTTTGTTGTCCTGCTAGCTGATTATTCAATTGTTACTGATCAGGTCCTCCCGGAGCTAATTTATTTATATATCATATCCCCCAAGAATTTGGCGACCAGGAGCTTTCAAATGCCTTTCAGGGATTTGGAAGGGTTTTGAGTGCTAAAGTTTTTGTTGACAAGGAAACTGGTGTTAGTAAATGCTTCGGTAAACAACATATGCTTTTCTCTTTATGCTGTCTGAGTTGTTTTTGAACATTTCAGTAATTGGCTTTGATATGCAGGTTTTGTAAGTTATGACTCACCTGTAGCTGCTCAGGCTGCCATCAATGCAATGAATGGTTCTCAGTTAGGTGGTAAAAAGCTTAAAGTACAACTTAAGAGAGACAATAAGCAGCGCAAACCTTACTGATGCTGGAAGCTACCTGCGAGGAAACAAAATTTCCTACATTATCTGGCTGCTTGCAGTTTCAGAGTTTTATGACTGCAAATCAGGAATTCAGTACAAGATGGATGGAAGAAAATTGGTCATTTTACTCTTTGCTCCATCCCATCTTGTCTGAAGGTGGGAACTGGTGGCTTCTTTACTAGAATTCAAATTCTTGACAATTGTTACAATTGATGTATTCTATTGCAGCATATTTGTAATTTATGTATCATGAACTTTTTATTAGACATCAGCAATTAAATTCATTTGATTCTCTCAAAAGTGGTTGGTTGTGTGCATGATTTTGGGCAAGTCATGGAATGGTCAAAATCATGCCTGGAATTTTCATTAAAACCATTACAATTTATATTCTACTTTGTGCAGTTTACTGGCCAGTACTGTGGAAATGTCTGTGATAAACATCTCTGTACCGTGCAATGTTCCTTGTGGTATCCATGTTTAAAGCATTCAGGCTGTGTTAGCTCATGGTGTAGTTTTCAAATTTTTTCTTTCATACATGTTTCTTTTCCCACTTTCCGTTGCTATTTCTCTGTGAAAGTAGTACAAGATGTTGAGTTGCCACTTGCCACACCCATGGGTGTCCAGCGTCCCTATTCAAGCAGTGTCCTTAACCAGCAATTTTGAAAGTCAAAACATTTTGTGAAGTACTTTTGTCCATTGTATTATTTCTGTTGAGAGCATATTTCAATGTGCAGTGACCATTCAGGTATTTTGCAATTTCTATAAGTGTTGCTGTCATCTTTTATGAGATTTTTATATGCAATTTCTGTATTTGTTAGTCACCTCTAGACCTCAGCATGACCATAGAAGTTTGTATATTGTTGTACGTGTTCTGACGTCAACATCTTTGCTCTGCAGAAATCTCTAAGATGCCTTCTTTTTGGTGGTTATTCAGCACAGGGTTCAGCTGTTTAGAGTCAAAGGTGCCTTCTAATTTCCAATGATCTCACACATCACTACATATGGAGGTCTTCCAGGTAATCTGCACAAATTTTTGGTGATTGGTTTATCATGATAAATATGTCTTTGTGCCTAAAGATTTCATGACTATTTGGACATTCTTCTGTCACTAAAGCATTGTCATCTGCAGCATTCTGAGCCACAATTTAGAATGACCAATGAATAGTAAATTGTACATGTCATGCATGTGGAGACTAATGCTCAAAGATTATGTTATAAAAAATCATTAGGCTACAAAAGTTGAACGATTGAAGATTACATTTAGATAGTTTGTGATTATTCTAAAGTAATAATAATGCCAAGAGCAAGTATGTTATATATAGCAAAGTTGATATAATACGTAAATATATACCAACATATGCATATTTTTATACATGGTATCCCATACCATACCGAACCGGATGGTATGGAGCATACCATACCATGCTGGTTTGGTGCTCGATATGCCGAACCAGCCCCATACCGGGTGTACCGACATAGTGATAGGATCGCACTAGTATGGGGCCAGTACCGAGATGGCATACCTTGTTTTTATATATATGCAATAATGGTGTATGTGATTTACATATAAGTAATTGAAATGTTTGGATTGGTTGGAATCTTTGGTCCCATTAAAGTTCAGGTTATGCTAACTGGCTTATTGCTCACAAATTGCTCGTACTGAAAGTGATCATGTTCTGAAACTCTGGTCCAATCAGATCTTGGTCTGTGTTTTAGTTGTTATTCAGTTTCATCAGAAAATATATGTATATTTTCTTTTATAAAAAAAAACTTCAGAGATTAGTTTATAAATTAAGTATTCAGAAGGCACTTAAAGTTACAAAGTAATATATATTAAAGAATCGCCTATAGGGGTGTCAGTGCCCCAGTTGGCATGGTTTAGGCTGAGATTTGCTGAAGACCAGATTGAGTTCTTACCAAGCGGGTTGAAAGTTGAAACAGCTTGGATTGGGACCAGACTGAAACTGATCCAAACTTACCCTGTTAAGCCCTAGTTAAATTTCCTTAAAATCCCAAGCTGTAGACTAGGGTAAAATCATTGATCAGCAACCTTTGAAGTCCAAGCCCGTCCCTAGGGACAGATTTTGGAGCCCAACCTAGGTTTTTTCAGCTATAGCTTCAGTGGGTCACTCCAAGAAGGATTTCTCTTTTGCACCAATTTTTTTGGCAGCTTTGTCGAAAGATCAATGTTTTTGGTAATTCTCAATGGCTATTATTGGGAAAGTTAATTGGTCTCTATTCATAACTTACAATTTTATTCTAAGTAAATATGGGGATTGTGACTTCATTGGCAAATTTTGATGCAACACTAGATGACTTAGTTTGAACTTTGAACCTTCCCCTTTATATTTGGTGAATAACACCTTAAAATCAAATTTTCTACACTTCTCCCCCGCCTCCCCCCAACCCCCTGTGCCATAAAAAAGAGAGAAAAATATTCATTGAGCCTATGAACACTTGAAAGACGTTCGGCCTTTGAGATTTTATTGCGATCATCAAGCTATGGGTCACCTCCACACTAGAAGTCTGAACTCAGACATTTTAAAGCTGAACTAATATTGTTTCTTCTATTAAATTGATGTCCAATTGTTATGTCAAAGGACACTTGATATGTTTGCCTTGATCCATTCATCTTCTAATTTTGCTTATATCAAGTTTTGGTGCTTCTTTTATGTATTATTATTTTTGCCAAGACCTTATCCACGTTTGAATTAGATTTTTTTGGGGTACTATTCACTTTCTTTTACCTTATTCTAGGTTTTTGAGTATACATTAGAAAATCTTTTTCTTGGTTATTTCCTGTTGTATTTTTGAGATTTTGTTTGCTAGTGTGAATTTCCTTAAATTTGGTCCTTGAAGGTTGTTTCTGGGACATTTTTTAACATTGTTCTTCTGCTTCACCTTTTTTGAGTATTTTGGGATCTGGAGTTTATCTTTTGCTCTTTCATGGGGCACTTAATATACATGTTCACTCTTTTGTTCTATCTACTCTTTTACAGTCCATTTTAGCCAAATGTTCGTTGGTTACTCCTTATCCCCCTTTTGTGCGTTAATTTGATCTCATAGTGGCTGACCGCCATGATGTGGCTTCATAGATGATGCAAGCAGTTGGCTTTAGTGGTTTGTTAACTTTTAGTCTTACTCCCGTACTTGGAGGATGATAGGAGGACCATCTTGATGTTTTAATCTGAAACACATTTTTATGATATTGGATGCGGCTTAGGAAATATGGATGGGGATAATGGAGATGTTAAGGATGCAGTGAAAATTGTTATTAATGCGATCTTGTTATTGGAAATTTAAAATTGTTCATTATGTTCTTTGCAATTCAAATTAGGAATATATAGTTTCAAAGCATAGTGCCAATTGGGGTAGAGATAAAATGATGTGTATAGAATGATGATTGGGGTCATGTTGAATATTGTGGATATAGATCCAGGACAGCTATCATTCCAACATATGGTGAGGTGGCAATCTTCCACGTGGTAATTACACAACAGAATGTAACCAGATAAGTTTTACTTTTCCACATGACAATCTTCCAAGAATCACCTTTCCTAAAATCTCTCAGTACTTTTAGAATCTTTCTTTGGATATTCCATTGTTTCTACAGGAGGTTGTGAACTTCATTTCTGGTAGCTTGAGATAACTGGCCTTCCCCCTTGCAACCAGCTGGGTGATCCAACCTTCTGTAGAATCCCAAATCCATTTTTTAAACCCTATCTATACATATTTTACAAGATCATCAAATTTTTGTCCTTTGAGATTTGTTGATTCACTTTATCTGACTTTGGTCATAATTTTCTTATGTGTTTTTTTTTCCATTAGTTTATTCTCTTTCACTATCATATCATTATTTATGTTTGATGAAATTTGGGTCCTTAGGATTCAATTAGATTTTTGGGTCTTCATTTCTGCCTTCTTCGTGAGAATCCTTTAATTATTGACTTCTGTTGTTCATTATTTTGGGAACTTTGGTCTATTTCTTGCTCTTGCTTAATCCTTTTATGGCTTCGTTGCTCTCCGTTATTTTTTGTCTAAAGAGCAAATATTTTACCTATTGGTTTTCTGCTATTTAATATCATTTTCTTTCTGTTTATATGCTTGGTTTATCAACTCCTTAATTCATCGATTTAGTGCTTGGCTTAACCTTATCACCGACAATCCTCAGTGTAATGCTTGCTCATGACTGCCTGCTGACCGTGGACATCTAGTTTATTTGTGGACGTAATCTGGTCATATGGTACTTAGTCCATGTTTGGAAGCTCATGGAATCAAAGCACAATATACCATAATACATTCAGAGGGTTACATGGAAATGTGGTTGCGTTTAAAATTAATTGGTCATGGTGCCTTAAGTGATGGGTGTTCATCCTTTATCCACTACACAAAAGAAATATTTGCAGACTTTCGATGAAACTGACATGAGGAATTTTTAAAATGCAGATCTTATTGGTATACCAACATAATTTGAAGAAACTATGTAAGCATCTTCATGGTTTGCTGTGCCGTCTAATTTAGGTTATTAATTCATCAATGGCCAATTAAGTGGGTGCATACAGGTATTGCATGTGGAGGGGTTGTGCACGGGTTAATTATGAGGGTGCATGCATTTAAAAGGGGACATATAGAGGAACATTCAGGATGGGAGAACAAATAAGAGGAATTCTAGAAGGTGTTGAAGATAAGATGAAACCATGTACAGATAGTATGAGGTGCAACACATGTCAGGAGAGAAAATTTGTTTATTTTTTTTTTTAAACTTAAAAGCAACATGTCTTTCAAGACTTGAGAAAAGCTAAATGAGCCAGCAAAACCGATAACCGGAAAACCTAAATGAAGCCCAATTGCTCTTTCAAAGAAGTAATGAGTATTGCAATTTTCTTGGTTTGCTCATGGACTCAGGCCTCTTGAGGACCAATAAAGGACTAAAAGACTTCAATAGAGTAGGTAAAGCTTGGCTTGTTGCCGGGAGGTCTTAGGAAGTTGCATGATTGATGACCGGATAAAACAGTTTAGGCAGTACAATGATTTTAAAGCTAGCAATCTCCTTCCCATATACTCCATTTAAGAAATAATTTTAAAATTAGCAGCATGCTGCATCTAAAGAATGGATGTGGATGAAGGCTCACACTTTTAGGTTAGGTATTAATTGATGATTGAACTTAGACTGCTTGACTGGCCAGACTGAATTCTTAATTGTAAAAGATTCTTCATGTCCAAGATCTTGAAAACTATAGACTCAAGTTCTCAAATTTAAAGTTTTTATCAGTTCCTTTTGATTTGGCAAAGGTGAAATCTGGATTACGCCTGTCCTTTGGCATTTTAAAGTCCTAAGACATCTGTGCATATGAAACTCCGTAGAGAGCTAGCCATATGCTTTGAAGAATGCCACATCTTTGCAGATTCCTATGTAAAATATGTTTGAGTATAGTTTCTTTACATTATTTCATGCTATGTGAAGTGGTGCACTTGAAATAGATGGACTATAAAACACACATAGACGTTATATCCATTTTCCAATTTAAACTTTGTGGTATTTAGCACACATCTCATCATTTTAATCATTTCCCTGGTCATGCATTCAACATCTACCAGGCATTGGAAGTGGCTGGAAGTTACGGGATTGTAGGAGCCAATCTTTAATCACTTGGTTTTGCTAGAACTAGTTTATGTTGCAATGTTCTCTTGTAGTTAAGCATCATCTCTTGAGGCCGGTCGGATGGCACACTGAGGAACCTGACTTTCCCCAAGATACTGGTAAATTCTGAATATGATGAGTTTCACCATGTTCTGCCCAGCATTTTGCTCACAGAGGCGTCTAAAACCAATCACCAAGGGATTTTACTGGGTGCAAGATTATAGCAAAAAACTTACCATCGGATAAAGAGTATGTTGTACCTTATTGATGGCTAGACATCTTATATTCGTCAGGAAATCTCAGGTAAGAAAATGAAGGATACGTTGAAGCATATGCCTGGAACGAAGATTTCTTGTGAACATTTTGGAAAACCTGATGGCCATTTTCTTTTCTTGTGTGCTTTTTTTTTTTGGCTTTTAATTCCAATGCAACCTATGGTCAAGGGTGATCTAATGTAACATTACGCAATTGGGGCTAAGTTTCGAAGTTATAACAGAACTTTGGATACTTGTGTCCTCCGGATTTTGTCCGGTGTTGCTCATTTTTTCTTGGACGCATTTCCTGCTCTAAGAATGTTTGAAAGAATTGTTTCAATTTTGAAGGTTGGTTAATATCAAAGGATATTGGTAGGTTTTTTGAAGACTGTTGATGAAGGCTATGAGCTTTTCATTTGTGAACTCATGGTCCGATTTATAAACAAGTTAACCTTAAAAGCACGATAGTTTGTTTATGAATGGTTTGAATTGCCTTCCCTGCAAGCTCCGGGTCAAGCAATGCTCTCCCATGGGTAAAACTCCATGGACCTGAAAGGGCATCCTGAGACGTGGGAATTTTCTTGCATAAAGTTTAATGGTGGTGCTGTGGCAAAACATATTTTCCAGGACTAGGGCAGACAGCAGTCTGTAATCGGAGTCTTCACACAACCTACTGCTCCTTTGTTGGATATGATTATTCATATCTTTCGGTATGCGAGCGTGGATCAAAAAATAATTATATCTACTACGGCAACAATATGCATCAGAAATCCAATAGGATGATAGTTTGAAAATCATAAACATCATGATTAATTTGGATCATCTATTCATAATTCAAATTTGAGGTGCATTAGAACAAGATTGAAGTATACTTTTGTTCATAAACTGCATTTTTATTTAACTCAAAAATCCTGAAGCACCTTACTAGGACTAGAATTCATGGCATGATAAATTATGTTAGTGGTGCCCTATTCTTCATGGCACATCACATGTAATGCACCAATACCAGTAATTGCAAAGTTTGTACGTTAGCTCTCACATCACTAACTACCGATACTCCTTGAATATTTTCATGAGGAAATTGGCATCCACCAGTCTTAAAAAGTAGGAGGGAGGATCTCATGACCTTAAAGGGAAAGAATCGCAAAATACCTCCGCCAAAGAACGATTAAAGGGGAACTATGAGTTGCAGAACTTTAAATATGAACCAAGGATTAAATTGAACACAAGATATTTTCGAAAACATGACCGACAATGTAAATTAAATCTCATGCTTAGCATATTAGTGATCTACTCATTTTGCCAATGATATAAGCTCGATATAGAGAAAGGGGAAAAAATACAGTAGTTGAGCTTTTATCTTTGTCCTTTAAACAATAATCAGAGGAAAATGCTATAAAGACAGAAAACGAAAAAAACTAGAATAATTTCATTGAGAGGAAGAGCTTTGAACATGGAGTAATGACAGTTAACTATGTAGTCATCTCATAACAGTAATACAGATGACTAAACTCCACATTTTGCACATCAATTATTCTCCCTCTTTTCCTCTTCTTGCTGCTGCTGCTGCTGCTTCTTTTCTTAAGTTCTTGGTGCTAGATCCAACTTCTAAGCACAATCTTTGGTACCAGATCTGAACACACAAGCAGAACAACAACAAGAACAAGAAGAAGATTCTAAATGCCAAAGGGAGATGAGTACATGATAATTAGGAAACAACCCTTGGAATATTGAATCTGGTGGAGTGTGGTGGGATGATGGCATGGTGGTGGCGGCTAGCCGAGTAAGGCTTCTCCAGATAGGCCACAGTTGGTGAAGGGCTCACTTGCATGAACATATAGTTCCCTGCAAACAGCTCCCCAACGTAAGGCCTCCCTTCCTTCAATCTTTTCAGCACCTTCCTCACCGCAGCCCCCACCACCTTGGCTTTCCTCCTTAACAGCCTCCTCAGCCCCGCCACTCGGACCCTCGGCCTCCGCCACCGCCTTGCCCCGGTGCCAAGCCTCAGCCAGCTCCTCCTCCCCCTCCTCCTTACCACCACCACCCCTTCTTCTGCTTCATCTTCTTCTAGCCCTGAGGGGAGTTTTCTTAGCCTTTGGTAGGAGAACTTGGTGGAGGAAGCCATCTTTCACAGTGAGGGATGAGGCAAGTTTAGTTGAGTTGATGGATGGTTGTGGTGATGGGGAGGGCTAACCTCCTTTTCATGGAGATTTCCCATGCCTCTTTGTGCTTTCTTTGGCCATAAAGAGGGTCCAGTGGGGTTGGAGGGAAGCTGTTAGGGTTATTTAATGCTGGCTGGTGGATTAGAAGCTTGGGTGGAACCCATGCACCTCGGTTGCCAGCTGGTAGTTAGTTCCCTCATTCTCACTCCAAGAAGGTGGTCCCTTTTAACGCACCACCAAGCAGCATGCAGTTCACCTCTCTCACGCAAGTCTTAGTCTCTCGTTAGAAAAAGATGGCTCCAGGAGATAAAAAATAACTGGAAGAGAGTAGTTATACGAGGCATTGAAAGTTACATGGCATGGAGGCTTCTTCCATGGGCCTAGGATGATAAGCAAAGGCTGGTACCTGGCAATTCCATCTTGTTGTCAGTCTCTGTCAAGGTCAAATTTTTTCGAGATATGTTCGCCAGAAGGTTCAGTGGTTCATGTCGGAGGGCAGTAATTTTTCCAGTGATTTTTTCAGTATGGTATTTGATGTAAGAATTATATAGTAATATTCAAAGAGACCTGTGATCACACGACACAGGAGATGCTGCTTGATAAGATGAACGGAATCAGAAGTTTGGCTTCAATGTAATTCTAATTCATATATTTGCGTCCCTGCAGCTAATTTTTTGTTGCATGTAAGCCGATCGACCGGGGTCTTCTTCTGGCTGAAAGTTCCAGGTGACAAATTTGGACCAGATCAGCTAACTTGGAAATAAAGCACATATATATATACTAATATACACACACACAGGTGTGTGTGTGTGTGTGAGAGAGAGAGAGAGAATGAAGCATTCTAAGGTTGATGGGCAATGAACAATATTAGCCAACAGTGGATGAAGAGAAGTTCAATGATCAATGACCACCTGATTGGAGGAAATATCAATAAGCTCCTGTAAACAACTGAATGGAAGAATATATATATGGATATATCCCTTTCATTAAGTTCCACACTTCTAAAGGCAATGGTCAATGTCTTCGATATTAAGTTGGCGTAGCTCATAAGTAGTGGCCTGTTGCTACTTAAGTTCCCCACTTCTAAAGGCGATGGTCAATGTCTTTGATATTAAGGCGATGGTCATGCCTCTTGAGTGAAGAAAGGATTTGCGTGGGAGACGACCCCAGACACGCCTTCCACCAGGACACCTTAACTCTAGGAGCAGCCTTGAGACGCCAAATCCAACTTAAATTTTGGCGATTTCTGCATCGACGTCTTTGATCTTCAGCTTATTGCCTCCTGCCATGAAACAATCTTCACCTTGATATTTGGGGATATTAAGGGCCATTACACGAGCAACATAGTCTTCTGAAAAATTTTAAAAACATCCCTAAATTTAAAACTCTACAAAAGCTTTCGTCAAAAATATTTATGTGATTAATCATCAAAAGTTATCACTGCTTGCTTTGACAATCAAACCTCATGTTAAATGGGCCATTAACAATGTCCGTATGCTGCTCAGTTGTAATATTGCTGTATAATATGTTTACGATATAATTAATTGATAAGTTCATACATGTTTCCGACCCAAATTGACTTGAAAGGTCCAATAACTTAAAATAAATCCTGAACTCGATCTAATCAAATCCAAATGGTAATCAATTCAGTCTAGATTCGATTTTTATTCATTGGATTTCAAATGCACCAATCCTCGATCCAACCCGAACTGCATGCGGCCCTATATCTTACTCTTCCTATTTTCATCATCCCAGTTAATGTGGCTACCAATTGCAGGAAACAAACCACAACACCAAATCATCTGAAGGACTCTTTCTCCACTCTGTTCTTCTTCTTCTCCGGCAAGTCCTCACCACATCTACAACCATTCGATTCGTCGTCACTCTTCCATCTGCGTCATTCCCTTGCGTTGCATCCATCCTGCCCAAATCTTCCCTTAAATGCTAAATAGAATCCAAAATCCACTCATGAGTGTGCTTCCCACTAATCCAACATAATATCCTCTTTATTAGTAGGTAGACCTCTCAATCTTGGCCCAGCACGATTTTGACGGCCCAATTAAAGTTTATCAGACAACCTGATTTGGATCCAAATTTTAATCTGGGCAAAGTCGGCCCACCCACAGGCTACATTCTAGCCCAACCCAGCTGTTATTTATAACGCGTACGGTCGTTCGTATCCCGTGTTCCTCCTGGTGCTCATCCTCCACCTCCACTCGCCGGCGGAAAACGCCACCAGCTCTCGCGGTACGCCCCCTCCCTTCTCTCTCTGTATGTATTATATATAGCGGGTTGAAACTCCTCGTATCTCGACGCCGCCACTTCCTCATTCCCTTCTGCTATCTCTTCTACCTTCTCCCCATCAGATCCCGCAGCGCCACGCCTCTCAAAAGTTTGTGCCCTGGATCCCCCAACCGGGGTTGGACTCTCCCCCTTTTCGATCTCCCCGGAATTCGAGCCTGTCGAAGAGCTCTGGTCCATCCACTTGTGCTGGTACTTCACGATCCCTAATTTTTGATGTGTCCCGTCTGCAGTTCCTGTTGTTTTGATTTGATTTGATGTTAATTAGCATCAAGATGATAGTGATTTTGTTGGTTGATTGGTATTTGTGTGAGTATTGGGCCGCCAGATGGGCCGGACCAAAGTCGGCAGCCCATCTGGAGGCCACAGCCACTTGCTTCCGTCGAGGCGGTTACAAACGCCTAAAAAGCCCGATAGCTCGCTATTTTCAGTAACCTTCCCCACACTGTTTCCCGTCCTCCTCCCTCGGAAATAGGGTTTCCTGAACCCACGTCGGTCTCGCCGGAGAAGGTGCTCGCAGCCCCTCCCCGGAGCCGGGTAAGCCTCCCGACAACCTCGTTTTCCGTTTTTATTGCCTTCCCCCTCCCGAGCACCCCTCTTCTCCGCGGGAAGAAGAGGGGGATCGGCCGCCGCAAGCCGCCGCCGCCCTCGGCCGGCCCCTTCCGGGAGCTCGAGCCTCTCCCTTGTGTCGCGGGAGAGGAGGGGGAAGAAGACAGGAGAGGGGAGAAGACAGGAGGAAAAAGAAAAAGAAAACTAAGAGAGGAAAGAGGGGACTCACCCGTGTGCGGCCGCGAGCGTCGCTGGCGCCGCCGGTCCCCGCCGCGGGCTCTTCCTCTCCCGAGCTCTCTCTCTCCTCCACGGGAAGAAGAGAGGGCCGGCCGCCGTTCTCCCGAGCTCTCTCTTCTCCACGGGAGGGAGAGAGGGCCGGCCCCCTCCTGAGCCCCGGTATGGGGTCGCCCCCTCTTTGGTCACGGAAGAAGAGAGGGGAAGGGGAGAAGAAGAAAGAATGGGAAGAGGAGAGGAAGCTTCGGGAAGAAGAGAAGAAAAAGAAAAAGAAAAAGAAAAAGAAAAGAAAAGAAAAGAAAAAGAAAAGAAAAGAAGAGAAAAGGAAGAAAAAGAAAGGAAATGGGTCGTGAATACCCAATATGGGTCCAATTTGGGCCCACTGCAGCTTTGTTGGGCCCTATTGGGTCGAACCCACTGCGGGCCAATTTTGGCCCAGTTTAGCTACTTTGGGCTTTGTTGGGCCATGCTCTTTTTGTGGGCCCAATTTGGGCCCTATTGGACTGTGTCCATTGCGGGTCGAGTGGGCCCTGTTGGGCCGTATTTGATAGTATTTTTAGTTTTGTTTAGCCCTAAAATTAATAAAAAAATTAATTTTATTTAAACAGGTGAATTCGATCTGTCTACCTAAAGTAGGAGTTAAGTGAGAAGAGGTAAGTAAGTTAATATTTCAAAGTGTATTTTTTAAATTATTTTGTAAAATAATTATCAGTTGATTAAATTTTGAGATATGTTTTGTACTTAGTAAAATGGGTCAGGCATGTTAAATATCATTCGAACATTTTGTTATATGCTATGAAATCTGTAAAATTTAATTAGATAAATTACGAAAAAATTATTTTATATACATGTATGTATTCTCAGCATGGCTCTAATCTGGCCTCGCTAATAGGGATTATTCGTTGGCCCTGTTGACTTTTATTTGTGAGAAACTAGTTTTAACACCGTACCGCTGGTAGCTAGAATAGTGGTATTTGGACACCGTACCGTCGGTGGTTAATAATAGTGGTGTTTGGCACTTTGTGCGACCCATGCCACTGGGTTTTGTGGTCGTAGCTTATTTGTGTTGGAATTCTGATATCAGAGTTTTTGTAAAAAGAATAATAAATTTTAAAAAAATATATATTATTTGTGATTTATTTTTCAGTCGTTGTTTTATGCTTTAATCAAATATCTAGCATGCTTTGACCCCACTCTGGGGTATTATGTTGCTTACTGAGCTAGTGTAGCTCATTATCATATTTTGTTTATTTTTTAGACCTGGAGACTTGATCGCACGGGATTGGGGAGTGCACTAGATTCTGGAGATTTTGTTCAGTTATTGGCTTTTTGGATAGACTAGTTAGAGTTTTTGATTTATGTCAGCACATTTTATTTTGAAATTATTGTAAGAACTATTTGATTAAATTAATGCTTAAATAAGTTTTAAGGATTTGTATTTGCTTCGATATGATTGGCTGCTTTGCATGCCTGTATGGTCCGTTGTGCGGACGTGCGGCGTCTGTCGCGCTCCGAGCTCGGGGCGTGACAATTTGGCTATAGCTAGAACCTATTAACTTGATGTTCCTGCTATTGGTGTTGCAGGAAATTTAGCGAAGTTCCTTTTTTTAGACAGTTTAATGTCGTATATATTATTTCTTTTTGTATTGAGTGCATCACTATAATCTATACAAAGTGAGGAAAAAAAGAGAGACTTGAGAAGTTCACTGAAGTTATGTGTTATTGTGGTGAATGTCGCTGGTCTTAGAAGCTATCAATATTGCCATAGTTGTTGCAGAAGCATATCTGATGTTTTATGTTTCTTTATTTTATTTAACTCTTGATATTTTTTTAATAGTTGGGACTCCTTTCGTTCTTTCTTTCTTTCTTTTCTTTGTTTTTTACCCATTCTCTGTAAGTAGGTATAGTACTATGAAGATCAATGCACTGTATCTTGTCTTTATGCCCGGTTGATATGTGGCAAGTGTTCAATTCCTGATTTTGTAGCCTGATTTAAATCCAGAGGTATGTTATTTGCTTCTGAAAACTTCCGCTCATCTTGATGCTGTATATAGACATGGGATTTTGGTGTTAATGGATTCCTAAAAATTGTGGCCCAAACAGAAACCTGCTTTCATATGAGGATCAAAGATCAGAATGGTAAAGTGTTTGACAATAAGGTTTGCTGGTTTCAGTATTTTAACACAAAAAAGCAATGACAGCATAGAACTTTGATTTGGGCCCCTATAAGTATCGTCAACATAGTGTTCGTTCCAGAATTTTCTATAGCAGAAGTTCTTTACCTCTTTAACTAGACTTTGTCAAAGTCCACTTATTCTTAAAAGAGCATTAAAGACCCTGAGGCTGAAGAAGACAAAAAAAATATATCCCTAAGTCTTATGGAGGAGCTCAATGGTGATATTAAAAAAGGGTAGCCGAGTGCTTAAGTCTCACTCCATTTGCGGTAGTTTGGGGAGGGTCAGACTTGATGGTGATACTCTTAGCCCTAATTCCACATCAACTGATGTGGAATTCAGCCGCAAAATTAAGAGAGTGGAAGGAGCATATGTGTGGTTCTTTATGAAATTACAGATATTATATAGTATCTTTATCTTGAATTTTCCTCATCTTTTTGTGTTTCAAACCATTTATGATTCTCTACTTCAGTTTGAGGGGAGGAGTTTGTGGCATAATTTAACAATTAGGTAGATTCATGATAAGCTGTAGAGACCTGTGAGTTATTTCTTTAACATCATCCATAACTCATTGTTAATGCCCATAGCTAATTTAGTTTTTGACCTAGGTGTTATTGTTGTATCTTGATTTTTTTTTTTTTAATTTAGTGAGGTCAAACATGCTTCACTATGTTTAGGCATTGATGCATATGGTCAAGTATGGTCAAACTTATAAAATCGGCTAATTTGACCACAAAAAGGTTGTGATGATTTTTTTAATGAGCATGGGCATATGGATGGTAATTTGCTTTGTTCCTATGGCATTCATTATAAAGTCACAATCTAATTTTTGATTTCTAGCATCACTATAACTTTGTGTAAGTATGGCTGTCATAAATATTTTCAGTTCTAAAGTGTTTATGACCTTGTAGATATAAACCAAGGTTCATGGCTGAGACTGTAAAACAAGGTCAAAGTAAATCTGATTCTCTTCTTGAGAAACAAAATACTTTGGACGATGATGGAATGAGAAGGAAAGCTGAAAATTTAAGAGCTAGAAAGAAAAAACGATCTCGTAAAGACTTAGATGGTGCTGAAAAGCATGGGATTTGTTATTTGAGCCGGGTTCCGCCCCACATGGATCCATCACATGTCCGTCAAATCCTCTCTAAATACGGAGATATACAACGCATATATCTCACTCCAGAAGGTAATTCTCTAATACCACATGGCATTTGCTTCTTTCATTGTACAATTTCCATAATTTACCTATTTAGAGAGTGGTAATTTTTTTCTGATGTAGTTTCATATATTAGAATGCTGTTTTTCCTTGAAAGAAAATATCATTGATATAATTAAAGTTTATAGAAAAAAGATTGGTTTTGCTTGTTATAAAGTTGATAACATGTTAAAATATACGAGAGTTAGTGCATTGGACATGATTATAGTTGCTGGTGGTAAGGGTTGACTTTTGGCATCAAGCAAAATTTGCCGAACTGATACTGGGGCTCAAGCTGGCTAGGATTGGTTTGGTATGATACAAGTTCGTATTGTGCCATGCTAGGACGTAACGAAGTAGGGAGAGGGAGGGGGAGAGGGAGAGGGAGGAAGAGAGAGAAAGAGAGAGAGGAAGGGAGAGAGGAAGGAGGGAGGAAGAGAGAAAGAGAGAGAGAGAGGGAGGGAGAGAGGAAGGAGGGAGGAAGAGGGAGAGGGAGAAGGAGAGGGAGGAAGAGGGAGAGAGGGAGGGAGAGGGGTGAGGCTTACCAGCTATGGGTGGAGAAACTCTAGCCTTCGAGGGGGGAAAGGCCTCGACTCCACAGAGAATTGGAGAATTTGGGGCGTCGAAGACGGGATAGAGGTGCTAGCGCTGAAGACAGAAGAGAGGCTCTGGCGACGTTGAGGCGTGGAACGTTCTCGAACGAGAGAGAGAGAGTGCAAGCGAGAGAGGCAACGAACTCTCTCGAATGAGAGAATGTGAGCGAGAGAGGTGCCGATTCGACACTTCGACCACTTTTATAAACAAGTGAAAGAGAGTGCAACGAGTGAGAGAGAGAGAGCAACCATCGATTTTATAAACGAATCGAATTGAGCGGCTGAACCATCTTGGGCTAGCGTCATTACGGTTTAGCATGGGTTGGAATGTCCAGTTTGGGTCAGTTCAGCATTACTTGGTGTCAAGACATATTTTCTTAAATGGAATGTGTGGATTTATATGCAGTTACATGCATGCTTATATCTGGAGGTCAATAATATAGTTTTAGATATTAACAATATTTAGATTAGACTTGAGCATTTGCTAGGCTGCGCTAGGATTAGGCTATCTTGATATCTAATAACAAGATAAATTTACTAAACCCTAAAATCTATAGCCCAAACCTAGCTCGATAAGAAATAAGAGCGCCTAGGACTAACCCAATCCAACTTAGATAAATTAGGGTTATTGGGCTTGGCCCGAACTAACTTGACCATACTTCAGTTGACATGAGAGAAAGAGAGTAGGAGGAGGCATTGGTGTCTTCAACCTTTAGAGTGAACTAGGGGCAAAGAGTGTGAGGAGGATGCAGTGGGGGTTGAGAATGAGATGAGAGAAGGGAGGGGGAGGGAGAGATGAGTGGGAAGTGATGGATTTGGCCACTGGATTGGCCGGGTGGGTGTGTGTGTGAGAGAGAGAATGGCCGACTGGGGAAAAAATACCATGGGAGAGAGGATGAGGTGGCCCTTGGGTGCCATAAGTAAGTGGGAGGCTGGGGGTGGGGGGTGGGGTGGCGGGGGTGTAGGTTAGAGGAGGGGAATGGGAGGAATTTAGGTCTCCTCTTTTACTTTAAAGTTAAAAAAAAAAAATATATATTATACGATGCACTATACGATTATATATTATATAATTTATAAATATATTGAGCTAGGTCAGGCTAACTGCAACTTGACAAGCCTTAGCCCGACCTGATTCCTTGTCAAGCCAAAAAATTTCAGCCCGGACTATCCTGTTGGGTTGAATATCTTTGCCCAATTCTGCCAAAAATTGGGCTAGGTGGATAGGGCTTGCTTTGCTCACGTTTAATTTAGATATTGACTATTGACATAATATGTGCATGACAATATTTTTTTATTTTTTATTTTTAATTTTGTGATTTACATTAACTTCTTGTAGTTGCTGTGGAAAGTAAAAGAACTGAAAAAACAATCATGATTATGTGACTTGATGAAGTGATAACTTGATAGCTTCAATGCATAATCAAGTGGAAGCAATACCATGACTTTTTTGTATACTGGATGAGTGCTTGCTTTATGCAAGATAGATACATCAATCTGTTTATGAAAGATTCGAAACATATATTCAATGATTAAAGAGAAAGTAAATAAGTTGTAAAGATGTGCAATTCTGCTTTGATACTATCAATATTCTAAATATTAAACTGATGACACCCATATCGGTAAGCTTAGTGAACAAGTTTTAGGAAAATTGACTGGTTCATCTGAAACTCTATTTGTTTCTTGAACCTAGACAGAATGGGGTTGGTAAAAAAGCACTGAAAAAGTATATATCCATTCAACAATCATATTGATGTTTAAAGTCCAAAAGCTTAAATGCTGGAGAAAATATTTTATTTATGACAATTTTTGAACCATCAGTTTCAAGACATGGTTTGTTCTATTTTCAGCGATTCCTCATGATTACACATATAGTTTGGAATTGTATGAAAATCACTAGTTGTCGAAATTTTGATCAAATCATGATTATGTTATGACTTGATTAATAAATACTTTTTTCACAAAGCCTGTGAATAGCTCAATGGATTTCTAATGCGTATATTTCTTGTATGCCATTCACTGGTTCTCTATCTTGTATCCCCCAATGTCCCATAACTTAATGTGCAGATTTTTACTAAATTATAAAATTTGTGCGTGTTAAGCCAGTCAATTTCATGCTTACTAGCAGATAGATCCTTATGGACATGCTTGCTTGGGAGCTGAGCTGTCACCATACAACTTGTTCAGTACAATGAAAAGGATGTGCTCATCATGAATCTTTGGGATGTCAAATCTTATTAGCATTTTTATTCTTGTAGATGAGGATCTTCACTTGCGAAGTAGCTATTACTTTCAACTTTCTAGCATGGTTCTCAGATGCAGTGATATCTATGTGCTTGTTGACCTAACTTCTCTAAGCATTGGTGGTGTGTTTCCATGGCAGATCCTACAGCTCAAGTGCAACGCAAGCAGGCTGGTGGTTTTCGGGGAAAAGAGTTTTCTGAAGGGTATGCAGCGAGAGTTTTAGTGTTTCTGTTGTGATGTCTTTTTATATGTCTTGTACATACAATTTTGTGAAATTAAGTCTATTTTAATATTGAATTTCTAACATTTCCCATTTTTATCTTTTATTTCATGTTTTTTTCAGATCGATTCATATCGTGAAATGTTTCTAAGTTCTGTTACATTATTTTATCGGAAATTCTTCCTTTGCCACTTGCTTTGTTGGCATCTTGTAATAGAACAACTATCATTTGTTGATAATGTTATTTTCACAACTATTTTATTAGGTCAATACTAGGGTCAGAGGAACCGGTATCGGGCACCATATCCGTTCTCCGGCGGAACAAGTCGATATGGGCCGTGCTGGGCCCGTACCGAGAGAGGGCACCTACCAGAGTTGGAAAAGGAGAAGAGAAAGAGAGCGAGCAGGGGAGGGACGGAGGAGTGGCGGCGGAAGCCAGCAGAGGGTCGCGGGGGGTTGGAGGAATCGTACCATTCCTCCCCCGCTTGCTCTCTCTTTCTCTTCTCCTTCTCTGGTCCGACAACGTGCCATTTTTAAAGCCGGAATCGTACCGGTGAGCCACGGGTATGGCTTGGAACAGGCGGAATCGTTTGGTTCGGGACGGTTCCACATTCCATGGTCAATACAATAACGAATTTTTGTACTATATATCATTAAGCATGGTTCTAGATTTATAAAATGACTAAGTTGAATGTAATTGAAATCATGGTCTCAAATCCTGGTGGGATTATCCTGCGAGACACCAGGATGGGATACCGTCCTGAGTGTTGAGGCAGGACTGTCTTGCCATTGTACTAGTGTCCCGATGGGACGTCTTGGGACATTCCCTCTCCCAAGTGTTAGGATGGGGCTGGATGATGGCGTGTCCTATTCCTATTCCATGGGCAAACCAGGAAAGCCTCATCTCACGGGATTTAAAACCTTGATTGAAACCATTTTTATTTGGTTTGTTGAAAAAAAATCTGAACAAAATTTTGCATTTCTTTCACTATTTGCTGAATAACATTTTCCTAGGTTTCTGGATTTGTTTTTCTAATTTTTAGGAAGTTGTGCTGATGTATGTGTCTGACCTTGTAGTCATGTGCGACCTCTGTAGGTGGGTTGAGTTTACAAAGAAAAGTGTTGCCAAGAGGGTTGCAAATATGCTAAATGGTGAACAAATAGGTACATATTTCGATGCTAAGAATTCTTGATAGGCATCTTCATTTGATTTTGTTTGAGATATTTATGGTCACATTTTATTTCAATGGGGTTGTAAGTACCCACATTTTCTTAGTATAAGATAGTGGCTTTCTTCTTATCTTTAGTCTTGGGGATTTTTTATTGCATATTTCTTTTGATATATCCGCATTTATTGTCAATTACCTGATTTTTGCTCTTACGCTATTGAAAGATCAGTTTGTTCTCTTTGTTAGGCAGATTTTGGTATCAAGTTGTCAGGGAAGAGTACTGTTTCAACTTTGTAGATTGAATTAAATTGTTCTCAGGTCTAGAAGTGCAATGTTATATAAATGTCAGTGGTTGAACTCCTAAACTTTGATCATTAACTTGCAGTAGCAAACTAATTGAAGCACATAACTCCATTTTGGTGGGATTTTATGCACTGCAGCATTTAGAAAAAAATGCTCGCAATGTAGTTTCCAGATTCTAGAAAGAACCTGTAAGTCATATCAAATTTGTTTTATTATGATAAAGGGGAGGGGGAGAGGGGGCGGATTCTCCAGTGTAAATGAATAAAGTTTCTAAGACTGTTTGAAAATTTAGAAAAGAAATCTTTGTGATTAATTTACTTTGAGAAATGCGTACTGCTACCTCATATTATTTACACTATGATATTCTTGTTGATTATGTAGCAGTTTCTCTGGTTATGCAATTAAAATTTAATCTGTCTTCCTTCTCCAGTAAATTTAGCAGTACTACTTTGTATTTATTTTTGCACAGCTTGATACTTTTGTTCACTGTACATTGTCAGGAGGGAAGAGGAGGTCATCATTCTATTATGACATTTGGAACATCAAGTATCTAAGTAAATTCAAGTGGGATGACTTGATTAGTGAGATAGGTCAGTTAAATGCATGGGTTGCTTAATGTTTTGCAAGTTATATGCATTTATGTGCATTATCACTTGCCTGACTTGCTGTACTGCCAATGCAGCTGAGAAGAATCGCGTTCGGGAACAAAAGCTAAGCTTGGAGATATCTGCTGCAAACAGGGAGCGTGACTTCTACATGTCGAAAGTTGAACAGTCTCGTGCTCTGAAACATATGCAGGAGCGTAAAAAGAAGGTTTGGGCACTTAGTTTGATTTAATATTATAGTTTGCAGCTCAACTTTAGTTTGTTTCATAAGTTCATGATCTTTACTTTGATAGCACATTAAAATGTTTTGGGGAACATGGTTTGCCTTGCCAAATTGTACCACTCAATATAAGCGTATCATACCATATCAGTAGAGTACCGAGATTCGGTATGCCCCTTGTACCGAGCAGCAGCAGCAAGGTATGTATTATACCGACACTCACTACAGGGTGTATGAGTTGTGTTTTGATATGGTTCTAGTACGGAGATTGCAAACCTTGCTGGGGGGATTACAAAGATTATGGGAGGAATGGTTGTTCTTTGACTTAGGAGACTAGATAGACAAAAATTCAGTTTGCATTTTTTTTTTCATAAATAACTCCTATGGATAGGTTACAAAGATTTGTATATGAATACTGATATATTGGATATGAAACTATGAAATATCTATATGACACTTCTCTTTGGAGATCATTATCGTACTTATATGAATTGGATCATTCACTCTTTTCATTCTCTCTGATAGTATATGTTATTCAAGATGGATAATTAGTTGAACTGACATTAGTATCTTGATACTTGCCAATTAGTAGATATGGTTTTTATTCGTATTGGATTTATAATTCAGGGAGTTTCTTATATTGAAATGCAAGTTTAAATGTCAATTTTTAATGAAACTGTTTCCTAGCAAGTTCTTCTTTCTCTTTCTTTTTTCTTTGGGGAGCGGTGGGGTTGGGTGAGGGGGTTTCTCCTTTCTTCCCTGTATTTGATGTTTCTCCTTTCTTACATTTCTTATATATAAAATTGAAGAAAAGGGTAGATTAAGATGAATAGATTAAGAGCTAAGATAAGATGATTTACAAAAGAAATTGAGATTAAAAATGACAGAAGAGTCATGTCCAAATATAAAAATTGCAACTTCATGATAGAAATATAATTAGAATAACCACAATCAGGGAGATGCATGTGTGCCACAATTCAGTTGGATAACTAAAACATAGAGAGCTTTGGAAGGAATATAGCAACACAAGGCATTATGACACAAGAAAATTTTATTAGGTATTTAAAGTCTTGGGACCATGGAAAGCCGAACAGCCTTGAATTGTCCAGTTGGGGGTGTATCGAACTATATAGCCCCTGATCCGGGATTGTACGTGGCTTAGGCTTAGGACCAAGGCCCAAACCAGGTAATTTAGACTCATACTAAGTGGTACAGCCCTGAACTGAGCTGAAACGCCCGTTTCGGCCCCTTCTCCCACTTAAATGATTGAGAGGGAGGTAGAGAAAGCCTCCCCTGCCTTCTCTTCCTCACCGTTCCTATTTCTTTATTTCACCCGAAAAAATCGAAGAAGGGAGGGGGGATTTTGCAGATTTCAACTTAGATCCAATGCCAAAATAGGTAAAAGGCCTTCTCTCCTTCCCTCTCCTCTCTCTCTCTCTCCTTTTTCATGCCAAAAATTGGAAAAGATAGAGAGAACGAGGGGAGATCATGCCAAAATTTTTAGCATGAGAATTTTGGCGTGATTTCATGATATACTATCTACAGATGATCTATGCAATGCAGCCAAAACCATAATTTCTTGCTAAGTCTATGAATTTGTAGATTAAAAAATATATTTTTGGATTATATATTGATTTCTTTTAATAAGGAGATGTATATGCTAAAATAACTAGGGAGACTATGATCCAAGGATCATAAGAAATAGTATTTTCATGGACAATAGATGAATGCAATAAAAACATCCTAGATTTTCAACCTTGAGGCAAAACGTTTTCTGTCATATGAGAAGGGCTAGCATTTAACTTAGCAACGTTGGATATAAGGAGTTATCCTCCAATTAGTGAATTGGAAGTTTCATACTACAAATTAGAATTTCACTAAAGGTTAGGCAAGTAGCTAGCAACTAAATATTGCTGCATATTATCACAAATAACTGAGTCGCATTCCCTCTTCGAGGAAAAGAGAGGAAGACTAACATGTCCACCTAGTGGAATTACCCAGGTCTAAGTACTTAGAGGAACACTTCCAAAATTTTGAACCTCGAGCTACCTCCATTTGGAGCGGGGTTGTGACGATTGTGGCTATTGCTCAGTTCACTAAATTACCTCTTCTCTGAGTGTCCTAAAGAAGTTCCTATCATATCGCGGACAAAAACTCCCTCTTTGAATTCTTTTGATTAACAAACAAAATTTTTCTTTTCTTTTAGAACCATAACAGAGTAGGAAATGAGAAGGAAAAAGCACAGGGTAGCACTCAATCATCAAGAAAGAAAATGATATCAAAATATGATGCCCTAACTTTGAGCAAGATAACAATAATAGAGGTGAAATAGAGTTGAGCTGAATTGGAATAAAGAGAAACACAAACCAAAAAAAAGAAACAGAATCTCAAAATTAGGGAGAGAACAAAGAAAAGTAGACTAGCCTTATGTAGAATTGCAGCCTTGTCTCTTTTCCAGACTTTAATCCTCTGCCTTCTTTCCTTGAAAATCTCTTGTTAAAAAGGACCTAGGCAGTGACCATTCAAGTCTGAGAGAATCTTTCTAAACCCCAGCGAAAACATGGCCTAGAACTCGACTTGTTTTTTTTTTATGGCATGCACTTCTAGTGGTGCCTCAGGAATCATGTAACAACAAGCATACTTACAAGCTGTTGCTCACAATCAAAAGACACGACCATTCATGATTTCAAACGTCGGTAGCATCAAAAGTGACCGATGCGTTTTGGCAATGGGGATTTGAGGCCACTCCAAAGTTGGGCCAAGCCAGAACAAGAAAGGCAAAATCCCACCTGAAAAAGCACTTGGACCGTGCTTTAGTTTATACATCCGAAAGTTCATTTGGGCCTAAAACCTAGGAAGTCTGAATTTCATAAGGACAGACCAAAAGAAAAGTCCTGGGTATATCTGAATTTGATAATGATACCAAAAGACCTGGTAAAGCTCGTGAGGATACCATTGCATACAAGAGATGGGCCTCTTGAGATTATTAGGGATATGATGTTGTTGTTGGTGCTACAAATGACCTCGTATGTGGAGTAGGGTTCCTAGGCATATTTGGATCCGACTTGTACTTTAAATCCATTAAATCGACTCTCTTTGTTATATTTTATGTATATTCACTTATAAATAGTTTAATTGTATTTCAATTCCATTTCACGACCAAAAAGCCATCAAAACAATCTCTAAATTACAAATTAAGCAACCATAATCATCAAGTGGAAAGAAAAAGAGATTGGGAAAACAAAAAAGTTGAAAAAAAAAATAAAGAAAAGGCGTACTGGTCAGTACACCACCTTGTATCTTGTGTCGGTATGGTACTGGTTTCTAGTGGCCAATTAGTACGGCACCCGGTACTAGTTCATGATCCTTGCGTGGGACTCTTGCTTTTGTTTGGAAAGTCAGAATAAATTTGATAATTCACACTACTTAATGTGTTGGTTTCATGTGCCACACTGAAGCTATAGGAGAGGGTTATGGAACCTATGTTACTTGTCCCTTCAATTTATTCTAACATAAATACTTGAAAAATGGAAATTGGGACACTTGCACACAAATTTGCAAGAAGAAATGCTTGGATGTTAGAAGGATCCAAAGCTTAGACATACACATGCACCCAACGCATGAACTTGAGTGCATGTGTTATAGAATGGTGCAATGGAAAAACATAAATACCAAAATACTCATTTGGCACATGCTAGGAAGGTTATCTATAAAGGTTATTTTTCATGATTAAATTATTGAAGGAAAGAGTCAGATAAAGGAATAAAAGTTCACGTTGTTTCTTTTCAAAGATGGCTTATAATTAGCATGAGGAATTTGGAACTTTGGATGTATAGAAATTATTTTGAGAGTTTACTTTGAGGAGAAAATATTATTTGCATGTGACCTCAAACAAAAAGGTCTAAGAAAATATGAGGTTCTAATTGCTTTGTGGGGCCATTTTTGAATCACGCAAGCCATTTTAACAATTTAATCTTCTTTCCCGATCAAATTCTGTTGCTAGGAGCATGTTATTATTGTTGGGTCTTTTATGTTAAATCAAATGGTGACATGCCTCGTAAATCCAGCCCTTCTTAAGAAATAATAAATAACATCTACATAAGGGAGAGGTGGGTTACAAAGCTACAGTTTCCTTGTATTTTAGCCTTCCAGTATCTAAAGCCATTTAAGAGCGACATATATGCAGCCAAAAATCAATATGTTTATTTTTATGAGAACTGGTTGTCAAATATTTGAGCAAGTTTCTTATCTGTCTGTGTGACACTCTTTCACAGAACCAGAAGGCTGAAGGTTCAGAATCTGGTGATATGCCGGAACCCAAGGTCATTCGCCAATTTCCCCAAAACCGGCCAGTTGCCGATAGTAGTGTTCAAAGTAAACCAAGGCTCTCAAAAGACATTTTGGCAGGGGTATTTTCCTCAACATGTTTATATCTATAAGATATCTTGTTCTTTCTCTAAATTAAGCAACATTATGGCATCAACTCATTGCCCTGCAGGTATTTAGCGGCGGTTCGAAATGATTTTTGTAGCTAGCTATTTTGGAAGAAAATTATCTCTAACAATTTTGAGGAGGAAGCATTGTTGTTGCATGGATAAGCGTTTTGATTGCATCTGAGAGGCTTTCGTTGGAATTCCATAATCTTATCTGCTGCTGTGCACAAATAGTTTTAATTTCTTTTAATTAGTGATTTCTGCTTATGAGCAATCTTCAGAAATTGGAGATTTCAGCAATCCATGGTCATCTCAATGACATTTGTGTCAATAGTGGCAGCATTGAGATGATGAGAAAATGTAATACCCCAAAGATTGGGTAAAATGAACTTTTCGATGTATAGTTTGTGCTATCATTGAAGTGAACTTGTTGAGATAACCAAGCCCATTATCTCTGTGCTTTTTTTCAAATGAAACAGTTTTGAATTAAATGAGCAATGACGGACCAGGAACACAGCCAGACCAATTATCAGATGAAGCATGATATCCAACGTGGTTGGTCTTGTACCACAATAGCTCTTTGCTTCTCTGGGAATTAAATACTTTTTTTAGCTGAGTTAAAGAATTAAATACACTTGGCCAATAATCGTAGGCAATCTTGTTTCTCATTTTTTGTATTGGACGATAAATTATAACTGGTGTATCATTGGAAATTCAGAATGGATAAGTTTTTGGTTTTCTCATGAGGGCACCTTTGAGAAAGAGTGTACGCGTACGGTTCCTGCGAGGTTCGTTCACCATTCTCTTTATTTTACATTATCCGGCTTCATATTTTTTTTCGAGGCAGCAATTCTGGATTCATCTCCAGCTGAAAGTTTACAGCTAATTCTATCTCGTTTAGAACTTTTTCCAAATTTTACCTTATGGCTCTGTGGAGCTACAAATAGCATGACGAGCGTGGGTCCATGTCTAATCCAGTAAGCTGGTTAGTAAAAGTACTACATTACAAGGAGACAATGCAGGAGGGTTTGTGTGGATGTATCTATACCTTATATTTAGTTGGGGCTATGAAATGGAAGATAGATGGGGTTGGAAGATAGATGGGGTTGGAAGGTTGAATGATTGTTATCCACCATTTGATTCAAAAAATTTTAGGATGGATGAAAAAAAGGAATTGTAGGATACAAGGAAGGATGGATGGAACATGTAAAGAGTGGATTTTTATATTGGCAAAATTATTTCTCATTATTTTTTAACAAAACTCTCATTAATTCACTATATATATATATATACACTATTAAATTTTATTGCTACTCATTAATTTTATTACATAATTTACATAATTATAAGTTAATAGTTAGAATTGTCTTCTATTTTTTTTTATCAAAGAGCAGTTTAGTAAAATTGTCGTATAAATATCACCTATCCTCTCTCTCATTTCTTCTATATCAAATAAATGAGGGAATTATTCTCATCCATCCTTCCATGTTTCATCAAACACATGGGAGGATGAACAAAAGATCCACTATCTTATCCCTCATCCTCTTCCATCCTTCTTCTTCCTCATCCATGCTTTCTCGTTTATCCATTTTTTCTGCAATCCTTCCTTCGTACCAAATAGAAGGTTAATTTCACATCGGCTATGCATTGTATAGGTCTTGGATATTTATATAGGATCAAAAAATTCAAATAATACCTTTTGGGTAGTTTCTTTTGCCAGAGGTTTTGGGTTATTATAAATGGTATCAGAGTAAATCTGCCCCAAGCCTATGTATACTAGGCGTTATTATAGGACATGTCCAAATTAGATTTGTGGTACTTGTAATTGAATTTGAGTAGATTTAGATTCTTAGCCTGGTGAGGACACTAGAGCTTAAATAGAAAAAGTATATCAGGACTTGTATGGATGTGTATGGTCCTACATCGGCTATTTAGGTACTAATATACATGACTAAGGAACCCACGTAATACCTTTCAACTAACCCTTTTTGGAGGAGGTCCTACGTTATTACAAAATAATACTATTGAGTATCCATGACCACTTTCATCTATCGAACATGATCTTGAAGGTTGAACAAACTAAATATTGGCGTACAGGGTTCATTTTCTACTAATTTTCTATGTGCATGTATGACTATGGACTAAGTATAACAAACCATAAGCATATATCAAAAGTCAATACTGGTGGCTAAGTAGCACCCGATATTTGGCAAAATTATAAGCATTTATCTGAGTCCAAGCTCCAAAATCTTTGGCATTAAGCTCAAAATTCGTGGCCGTTGGTCCCGACACCAATTGTGCCTCGGTCTGTGATGCCGTGAGCCGCTCAACTCCTTAAAAAGTGAGGAGGGAGGGCCTGAGGTGGTCCAAACCTGAGAGGAGCTTGGCCAACTTTCCACTATTACTTCCCATCCGTGTCCCATACGGCTTCCATAGCCACCCACCCCAACCCGACTCCGGACTGGAGCTTGGGTATGTAATGCTGCGTGGCTCTAGTTGTGCGCACTAATAATTTCTTATGGTTTGGCAAGAGAGAATTGGTGCAACTCATGGATTTGTTTCCAATCACAGCAAGTTAGTTGACCACGGAGTTGCGATATTAATTCTATTTAGGATAAATATTGCTAAGGGGCTCTTATTATATGCACATAAATAATTCTTTTAACTATGTGGCAAGAGAGAATTAGTGCAACTTATGGGTTTATTGTCAAACACATTTTATGGACGAATAATGAGTGTCTCAAAGTATTTTTTTTATTACCTGATACATCGAATTAATAGAATATGGAGTTACTGTTGGAAATATTTTGCTTAAAACTACTATATATTTATTTTATAAAACTATTATAAAGAAATAATCTACTACAATAAAATCAGAAGATCGAAAAAAATTTGCTTTGATCGAGGCGTGCCCTAAGAACATGATCAGCCCCCCTACGTGCAGGAGTGCGGCGATCTCGTCCCCAAAGTACAACAACCCAACTTCGCCTGATTCTCCTCTAATGAGCACGATCACTGAGAAGACTTGACCTGACCAACTTCTTTAGATATTCAAATAAAAAAGAAAACTTGAAAGAAGCTTGGAAGAAGAGAAAAGGAAAAAAAAGGAGAGAAGAATTTTCTGTCTCATCTTGAAAAGCACAGAAGTAGTAATATGGATTGAGTTAATCCAATACACTAGACTTAGAGTCTATTTATAGACTATTCGATGACCGATATGGTGAGGTATTTTCGAGGTACGCGATATTTTGGAAACATTACATCCTTGTGAAAACCAACGTTCTTTTCCAAGGAGACATGACTCTTCTGAAAGAAGAGTCTAAAAAAAATATATTTTTAAAGTATTTAAACCGTGCAATCCTTTGACAATCCTCTATAAAAAATTTAAATTTAAAGAAGAATATCTAGGCAACTTATACCGTGCAATGGTGAGGTGACCCATAAACTTGAACCTCACTTAGTATTGATAATATCTATCTAAAGAAACCATAGTAGATTAGACCTTAAACTAGGTCCTTTGACTCAAATTTTTACTTATCACGCACATAGTAAAGATCAATTAGGTCTTTATGCAGTTAGCACCATTTAAAAGCCTTACTCTTAGTACCTTAATTTTTTATAAGAATTTTGTTGGGGTTAGCCCAAACCCATAGTTGTGGCCTATACAATAATTATCACATAGGTAAGTCCTCCAAGAGTATTTGTGACCTAATAGCCTACAGAATTTCTATCTTGGACTCATTAAGAATATAACTCAACATTTTCAATATATTTTTTTGTCACTGATAAGAGAACTTATTATAGGAATAGAAGGATATATTTCGAAAAATGTGCTCTAATATGATTACTCAATCACCTCCGTTTCTACTACATTGAACTTTTTTCTGTGATCTTCAATCATAGAGGTTGGTGTTGTCGATTTCCAGTTTACCTGAAAATACGCTAAACAGATCGTTGTTAGAACCGACAAACAAAGTTTAAATTAATTATACTCTTACCTTTTCTACTCAAAGATAGTGGTCGTAAGAGGTCGATCCACAGGGAGGCGATTGGAGTTGCTTAAAAATTAAAACGTTCACTCGGATTGAAAACCGATTTTTGATGATAATAAAAAAAAACATTACTTCGAGAAGGTTGAATGATTCTCTGGCCTACCAGAGAATGTTTTTCATTTGAAATTAACGAAAAGACATGTACTTATATTCGAAAAGCATTTATATATTTAACTAATCAAAGAAGAGCTTTGGCATAGAAAATGGATGGAAGCAAAGAAGATTGAAGCCTGAAACATAAATTGCATAAAAGAAAATTGATGGATTTTATAAAAAAAAAATTGATTACAAAAATAAAAATAGAGTTTGGAAGCCTAATACTTCTCCTGCAAATAAAATAAAGAAAAGAAAAAATAAACAATTGCATTGTTTCTCTCCCTCGGTGGAGCTCCAAAGAAAAATAACATAAAATATTATTTGGAAAACAGAGCTCTTCTTCCTCCCTCTTTTTCTTTTTTTTTTTGTTCTTTCTTTCAAAAACAGAGCTCTCCTCCTCTGTTTCTTGGCCCCCCCAACCGAGAACTCCACTCCTCTCTTTATATAGATCTCTCCCTTCTTCTTGAAGCCGACGATGGTTCCCCTGATGGAGGGGTAACAGACGCTTGTTCGGGAAGGAGGAGGGGTCGCCGGGATGCGTGATCAATGGCTTCGGATGCTTCGAGAGTTGGCCGCGGGATCACTGGAAAGAGCTGATCGTGGAAGAGATCCGGTGCGGATGCGGGAGGGCTGAGATGCTGGGAGGAATGCTTGGATCACGGCTGGAGTGAATCGGGAAGCACGTTCACGGAATCGCTGGGGCGCGGAGGGAATCCAGAAGGCTGGGATCACGCTTGCAGATTTGGGAAGGAAGCTGGGACGCGGAAGAAATCCGGAAAGCTGGGATCACGCTTCAGAATGGACGTGGGAGGCTGAAGAGCGCTGCAGGATACTTGGATGCGGGATCCGGGAAGCTTGGATGCGGCTGGAACACTGCGGGAGGAAGAAGAAGAACAGTGAAAATATTATATTTTTCGTAACACTGTTCATATGAACAGTGTCATCGCGGAACACTGTTCATATGAACAGTATCATCGCGGAACACTGTTCATATGAACAGTGATTTCAGCAATGAATAGTAACTTCAGGAATGAATAGTATTTTCAGCTATTCTTCATCGGATTGGAAGTTAAAAAGGTCTTTTTCTTTGTGATGAAGTGAGAGTGGGAATCTCTATTCTGGAAGAGTGCGGGTGCTAATTCGGAAAGGAGGGAACGCAAGGATCACTGGGAGATCGCACGCGGGCTCGGATATTTGGGTGCAAATGTGCTCGATCAGATCATGGCAGGATTGGGCCCGCGCGGTTTGGGGCCATAATGCATCTCTCTAAACCCAGTCTATACCAAATGCGCATTTAAACATTAATTTATAATAACTTGTGCCAAACAACAATATAATATTAAACCAGTGAATTTATCATTATCAGTCAGCAATAACACTAATTTAGTTGATATATAGATCGTACTTTTGTGCTCTCATCACACCCCCCAACTAGCTTATTGCTAGTCTCTAGCAATTAACAAGCAAATGATAAAATGAGGGCACAAAAGATGTAGTCTATCCCATGACTTTCTATTGAAGCTAAGTACACGAAACTAAGATATGTACCTACTTTCGTAGAGCATCACGATTGCACTTAGCACGTGCAACAAGCCTTTAAACCTCTAGGTTATCCTAGTGGACGAGTTTTGTCTCGTGAGGGTTTGCAGTGAAGTTACCCACAAACTTCATCAGTCAGGAATTTCCAATGTTTAACTCGAAATTTGAATAAGTATTATTGTATGAACTTAGAATTGCAAGAACAATAGAGACTTATTGTTATTATATTTAAGTAGACTCTAACTCAAGTTTCATTACTCCCCATCTATCTGCTAACAAGTCAAAAATGTAGTGAGGTGAAAGATAGTATCATATAAATGAGTGGCTTTTACTTACTTCCAACATAATCACTCTAATTTTCAAGATTTTCTAGAGTTAAATGGTAATGAACATCCGAGATTTAACTTTTAATCAGGCTGAATGCTAAGAAGAATGACTTGTGCAATATGTAGCCTTATTAAGCTTTCTAGCTCACCCGTGTAGCGAGTGTTAGGCCAATGACTCCCAATCCAGATGGCTCAGGGCACTAGGTGTAAAGACACCCTAACATACTTAATAACTCAAGTCAACTAGGCTCCAAGGCCGAATTAGTCATTCAGAGTTTAATCTCAGTCATCCTCACCATTTTACGCGAACACTCGCTGCTTGCCAAGCAAGAGGCCTGGTTACTCAGTGAGAAGACTTACAATAAACTCTTTTTATTATTATTATTATTATTATTATTATTATTTTATTCTTCTTTTTTTTTAGGATGTTTATCACACATATAACTTTAAATTATCCAGAAGATTAAAAGTATTCATATTAGTTGCAAGTTTACATACCCCACTATTCATGTGCTTACGTGTAGGTGTTAAATCATCTTCTATCATGTTAGCAGAAGACAGGTGGAACAAAAATTCAAGCAAGAACTGCTATCATATTCCTTAACTCAAAGCTATTGTCGAAGCAATTCCTAGTTTGTACAGCCAAAAAGATTAGATTTTGAGTTAAAAATTTGAAATCCCCCTTTTTTCTTTTTTTAAAATCTTTTTAGGTAGGAAAATCAAAAATATTCTCACCCCCATACCTAAATCTAACATTGTCATCAATGTTAAAGAAAATTTAAAGCAATAATAGGACAGAGGAGAAGTTACCTGATATGGATAGGTAAATTGACAATTGGGCAAAAACCCACAAACCTGCATATTAGTAATTTATTGATTTTTTTTATTTTTTTATAATATTTATATGTTGGGTTGACTTCCAAGAGCGCTAAGTTTTATGTCTTCAGCCAGACAAAATGTAGATTCATTTTTTTTCAATCATTATCTAAGAATGGTTTTGGAAGAATCCGAGGAAGAACAGTCGGCTGATGACGATCTATGCTCATAAGAGGAACAGAATTAGGGAGCGCATGCTCGACCCCTTCCTCGGAATGGGATAGGTAAGCCTCTAAAGGGTCTTTACTATAAGTTTGTAAGAAAGTCTCCTGAACCAGTCTTTCAATTATGTCAACTTCTTTGATTTCTTCATCGTCTGGTGGTTGTTTACTTATGTTGAAGACATTAAGCTCGACTTTCATGTTGCCAAAAGATAACTTCAGCATGCTACTTCGACAATTTATCACAGCATTTACTGTGGCTAAGAAAGGTGTACCTAAATTATAGGTGTGTGACTGTCTGGATGTATTACAGGTTCGGTCTCAAGGATAACGAAGTCCACAGGATAGTAAAACTTGTTTACCTTCATTATTACATCCTCTACAATCCTCTTGGGGTACTTCATCGTCCTATCTGCTAAGGAAAGGATAATATTTGTGGGCTTTAATTCCTCCAAACCTAAATTTTGGTACACATGGTAGGGAAGTAGGTTCACACTGGCTCCTAAATCTAATAGGGCTCTCTGGATGATCGTCTCTCCTATTTTTATTTCAATGGTAGGGCAACCAGGGTCTTTGAATTTTGGAGCAATCTGTTGTTGAATGAGAGATGAGGCTTGTGCAGCCATAACAGCTTGCCTAAGAATGCTGGTTTTTCCTTTGACCGTGGTGAGGTCTTTCAAGAATTTTGTATAGGAGGGAATTTGTCGTATGGCATCGAGAAAATATATATTTATTTGAATAGTTTTAAAGACTTCCATTATTTCATCAAAGTTAGATTATTTTTTGGAGTCCTGAAGTCTACTGGAAAAGGAAACTTAAGTTTGTATGTTTCTATGGGTTCTTCCTTTTTGTCCTGCTCTTAACCCCTCTTTTGAATAGGGTTCTTATTGGATTCATTCTTATTTTCTTTTACGTGTTCAGGAAGTTGGACTTTATTGTCTACTTGTTTGCCAGACCTTAAAGTGGTAATTGCTTGGACTTCATAGGTCGGATTTTCTTAGGATCGATTAGATACTGACCTCTCTGATCTTGATTTTGTTGTCTACTAGAGTTAGGCACTGGTTGACTAGGTAGTTCACTTTTCTTCCTATCCCCTAGAGAGTTTGCTATTTGGCTTAGACTAACCTCAAGTTTTGCAATTGCTTGCGTATGGAATTGGTTAGTCTGGGCTTGGGCTGTATTGGTCTGTTGTTGTTGCTTGATAAAATCTTGTTGTTGTTTCATCATATTAGCCATCATGGTTTCTAATGGTGAAGGTTGCTGTGGGATAGGGGCATTATAAGGAGGTACGATGGAACCAAAGGTTGGTTCATTTGTGATGGACCTATCCTGAAGAAGTTGTTCTGAAAACCTGGTAGACCACCTTGATGCTAAATAGGTTCATTTTGCTTGTATGAGAAATTTGGTGGAACCTATTATCAGGATGGTAAACTGGGCTGAACGAGTTGGGAGTGGGCTTCTTAAAGCACTATATGAATTTAGAGCATTTGCTTGCTCGGCCTTTATGGTGGGCAGATTAGGGCAGCACTCCGCTAGATGCTCAAGACTGTTACACAAGATATACAAACTATATGGCTCGTGTTCCACTTTTATGATGGAATTTGACTCTTTGTATAAACTCGAACTAGTGGAAACAATGAAAGCATCAAACATTATACTTAAATTGTTCACTCCAGTCACCAGATTGGACATGACATTTTTGAGATCTGGGTCTGCTTTTATTTCATAATTATCTGGTTTTCTAGACCCGAACTCATCTCTATTTACTTCCTCACCATAGCTACTCCAATTTTGGGCGTTCTCGGCTAAGTCAACAAGAAATTTATAGACTTGATCCGGGGTTTGGTTCATGAACCAACCCTTGTGCATGGACTCGATCATGTTTCTATGTACCGGAAGTAGTCCTTTATAAAAGAAGTAGACCAGATCAGCCTTATCAAGCCTATGGCGTGGGCATTTGACTAACAAGTCATGGAATCGTTCCCAAGTTTGGAAAAAATCCTTTTCAGATTTTCCTTTGAAAGTTCTTATGGCATCCTTAATTTTTTCTGTTTTAATCATGGGGTAAAATTTTGCCATGAACTTCCTAGATAGTTGTTCCCATGTTGTGATGGAATTTGGGGCCAGAGAATATAGCCATGCCGCGGCTCGATCCTCTAAGGTCATTGGGAACAATCTCAATTTTATACTTTCTTCATCTAAATTTTGATTTTTGAAAGTTTGACAAATTGTCATGAATTTATTTAGATGAATGTAGGGTTGTTCACTTTCAAACCCATGGAATTTGGGTAGCATATTTATTGTCGCAGCCCGAATTTCAAATTGGGCTGCGTTATTTATTGGCAACACTATACATGTAGGTGGACTAGCGGATGCAGGAGCGAATAATTCATTCAGAGTTCTAATATGATCACCCATTGTAGAGATTGGTGGTTGATCAATAATTCGTTGAATGTGACGATAATTTTTTCCAACCTCTGGGTTAAATGGTGTTAACTTACCCCTTAATGATCTTCTACCATGCATACATTATCCACAACTAATTAGACTCAACTCCTAAACGAAATTCTAAAGGAGAAGAAGAAGGGCTAGACCAAGATGACCACAATCAACACCACACAACGGATTGGCTCTTTAATCTTGAGATTAAAGAAGGTTTAGTAGCTTTTAATCTAGTTGCACAGAGATTTATCAGGTTAAAAAGTTTCTGAAATTCTCTCCTAGATTAGACAGCTCATAATCTTCCTTCCAGATTAAGCTTGAGCTTACCAGTTAAGCGATCCAGTAACCAGTGACCAGAAAAGTTCCGGAGTGTGTGGTGGTGCCAGAAGGGATACACCAGTACCACAATACCCATAATAGTTCTCACTTTTGTAAAACTTTTCTAGACATCACCAATTACTAAATTTTCACTGGAGTGGCGTTCAACTGCTTCTTTTCAAGAGCCTAATTGAGCTCGAAAATCCTAAGGCCAACGTCTAATTGATTTTAATTTAATTTGGCTTAGAATATGTATGCAAAGTGGCAATTTTTGGGCTAAGGACAGGTAATGACTTTCCGACCTTATCTTTTTAATGGGTTTTGCCCTTAAATTATTTTATGCAAATGCTTAATACTAAATGCAGCAAATGTTCAATGATTTTTTAAAGTTTATGGAATGTCATTAGGTTGTACTGATTAAATGAGCAAGCAATTTTTTTATTTTTGTATTTATTTATTTTTTTTTAAATTTCAAATTTTGAATTTCAGAATTCAAATTTTGAATTTAAATTTTTAAATTTTAGAATTTTGGAATTTTTTTATTTTTTTGAATTTTAAAAAAAATTAAAATTTTAAATTCCGAATTTCAAATTTCAGAATTTAATAACTACGAAATTATTAACTAAAAATAATCAAAACAAAAAAAAATTAATAAAATAAAAAAAGAAAAACTTACTACCGGAGTGCGTTCACTTCGGACATTCAAAATTCGATTTGATCTTCGTGATCGTTCTTGCTTCTCGATTTGCCTCTCCGGCAATACGCCAAAATTTGGTTGTCAATTTACTATTTACCTGAAAATATACTAAACAGATCGTTGTTAGAACCGACAAAAAAAGTTTAAATTAATTATACTCTTATCTTTTCTACTCGAAGAATAGTGGTCGTAAGAGGTCGATCCACAGGGAGGCAATTGGAGTTGCTTAAAAATTAAAATGTTCACTCGGATTGAAAACCGATTTTTGAATGATAATAAAAAAACATTACTTCGAGAAGGTTGAATGATTCTCTGGTCTACCAGCGAATGTTTTCCATTTGAAATTAACGAAAAGACAGGTACTTAGATTCAAAAAGCATTTATATATTTAACTAATCAAAGAAGAGCTTTGGCATAGAAAATGGATGGAAGCTAAGAAGATTAAAGTCTGGAACATAAATTGCATAAAAGAAAATTGATGGATTTCATAAAAAGAAAATTGATTACAAAAATAAAAATAGAGATTGGAAGCCTAATGCTTCTCCTGCAAATAAAATAAAGAAAAGAAAAATAAACAATTGCATTGTTTCTCTCCCTCGGTGGAGCTCCCAAAAAAAAATAACATAAAATATTATTTGGAAAATAGAGCTCTTCTTCCTCCCTTTTCTTTCTTTTTTTTTCTTTCTTTCAAAAACAAAGCTCTCCTCCTCTGTTTCTTGGCCCCCCCAACCGAGAACTCCACTCCTCTCTTTATATAGATCTCTCCCTTCTTCTCGAAGCCGGCGATGGATCCCCTGATGGAGGGGTAACGAACGCTCGTTCAGGAAGGAGGAGGGGTTGCCAGGATGCGTGATCAATGGCTTCGGATGCTTCGAAAGCTGGCCGCGGGATCTAGAGATGGGCATCGGGTTGTGCCGGGCCCGGCCCGGCCCAGACCCACCGGGCCACAGACTAAACGGGTCGTGGCTTAGCCTAAAGGCTAAGCCCGGCACGGCCCTAGGCCCGTGGGGTGGCGGGCCGTGCCAGGCCCTAGCACGAGACCGGCCGTCTAGCAAAAAAAAACTAGCCATTATCCATAACGGCTATTTATGGTTTTTACCTAAAATACCTCTCCCAACAGTCATAAAACGGCTATTTTGAGAGGTATTTTGGGGGAAAAAAATTTGGAGTCCTATAAATACCCCTTTTCTCCCTCATTCTCACCACACCAAACCAACTCTTCTCTCCTTCTCTACTACTACTATTTCTCTCTTCTAGCAATATTTAGCAAGTGCTCTAGGCTTCTAGCAATTTAATTTTTAGTTTGCATTTAGCAAGTGTTCAAGTGCTACACAAGAGAAGGTTCTTCTTGAGAAGTTAGAAGTACAAGAGAAAGAGAAGGTCACTCCTTATTGAGAGCACAAGAGGAAGCTCACAAATCTCGGCTCTACCTCCGGTCCTCTACTCAATTCCTTCTTGTGGTTAGTTTTTATTTTTTGCATTCATCAATTTAAATATGTCATCTTTTGATGAAAGTCATTTTGGCATTCCTCCTGTTTCTGAGGGAGAAGAAACTAATCTCCAACCCCATGTTCCTAGTTCCTCTAGAACCAGTGAATCGAGTGAAGATCAAACCTCTTCTCGTAAGAGGACTAGTGCTGTATGGAATGAATTTGATAGAATTATGGTTGATGGAGTCTGGAAAGCAAAATGTAAAAAATGTGCTAAACTTTATAGTTGTAGTAGTAGTGGGGAAATAGGCTATTTAAAAAGACATCAAGAGAGTCATAGGATGCATGATTCTCGTCTTCAAAGTACCCTTAATATACAAGGGAGATCACTTTTAGGTAATTTTGCATATAATCATAAAAATCAAAGACAATCACTTGTAAAATGGATAGTTAAGGATGAATTACCTTTTAGTTTATGTGAATCTTTTAATTTTGAAGAATATGTTCAATTAAACCTACAACCTGCTTATAAAAGAACTAGTAGGCGTACATTTAGAAGAGTAGGTATGACTAACTTTTTAGCAATGAGACAAAGTTTAATTGAAACACTCTCTACTTGAAATGTAAAAGTTTCATTAACTTCTGATATTTGGTCAGCATCTGTAGGTAGTAATTATTTTATTGCTATTACTGCTCATTATATTGATAATGATTGGCAATTAAATAAACGTATTCTTGCTTTTCGTGCTTTTAATTTTCCACATTCCGGGCAACAAATTTCAAATGTCATTTATCAGACTGCATGTTCATATAATATTAATGATAAAATTATATCTATTACTTTTGATAATGTATCTAATAATAATTCTGCTGTTACATTATTAAAGGACTCATTGCATCCCATGTTAAATGGAAATTTATTGCATATTAGATGTGCATGTCATATCTTAAATCTTTTTGTTCAAGCTGGCATGGGCATGATTCAAGATGTCATTTTAAAAATTAGAAATGCAGTTTCTTTTATTCATGCTTCAAGATCAAGACTTCAAGAATTTAAGGAACTATGTATAAATCATGGTAAACGTTTTAAAAAAATTTAAACTTGATATAATTACTAGTTGGAACTCAACATATAGCATGATACATGATGCATACCCATATAAAAACTTATTAAGTACATATATTAATGATCGTGGATTAGGCTTTATATTGACTGAAATTGATTGGAATAAATAAAAAATTTTGGAAGATTTTTTGCTTAGTTTTTATAATGCTACTAATGTTCTTTCTGGTATTTATTATCCAACTTCATGTTCATTTTTACAACAAGCATATATGATTAGTCAAAAATTTGCAGAACATAGATATGATGATGTTTTAATGCCTATTATTGAACAAATGGAATCTAAATGAAATGAGTATTTAGACAAGATATGTCCTATGCATAACTTAGCTGTTGTATTTGATCCAAGAGTTAAATTGAATGGCGTACTAATTTTACTTGATGCATATTGTAAAAATATGATTCAAAATCCTGAACCTGCTAAAATTGAGGTAAAACAATTTCTTTATGATATTTATGTTATATATGATGAAAAAATTCGTGGATCTAGATTCTCCGTACAAAGCTCTATTTCTTCTTCTAGTAGTTCTCGTTTGCCATCTATTTTTTCATTCATTGCACGGAGAAAACACACACATGCTTCAAGTTCATCTTCATCTTCTTCATCTTTAAGTAGTGAACTAGAATTTTATTTACGAAATGATCTTCAGTCTGCATATGATGAAAATCAAATAGAGAGTCTAGATGTATTATCTTGGTGGAAGAGTGTTAAAAATCAATATCCTGTTATGTCTGCAATTGCACGCGATATTTTAGCTGTGCCGATGTCCACAGTAGCATCGGAATCCGCTTTTCGTGCAGGTCGGCGTGTTCTTGACGAAAAGAGAAGTAGGATGACTGGCGAAACGGTTGAGATGCTTCTCTGCTTCAAAGATTGGTTGGATGTTGAGGCGAGACTTCAAGATAAAGGTGGATACGTTACAACATCCTCTGATGATGATGATACAAACACTACTGAATAGTGAATACTGATAATTACTAAGATTTTGATCATTTATTTTTATTTCTTAATTTTTTATAATTGTACATTTTTATTTTTTTAATTGTTAAAGTGAGTCATCTCTATTTTTTCTCCCTTCTTATTGTATTCTTGAGGTCAGACCAAGGTCCAAACCTCCCTTCATGTACCATTTTGATTTAAATTAATAAACTGGTAGGGGTCTATGCCAAACCCCCCACGATTAAGATGGTTTTATATTAATAAATTCTTAGTTCCCAATATTTATTAATTTATTAAAAAAATGATTCTCATTTATTTTAAGGGGGACGAGCCGTGCCTGGCCCGGCCCAGGCCTGGTTCAGGCCCTTATGGGCCGTTCTGGACTGGCTCGCGAGCCGTGCCGTGCTTGGCCCACGATTCGTGCCAGCCTAGGCCCTTGTGGGCCGTGCCGGGCTGGCTCGCGGACCGTGCCGTGCTTGGCCCACGAATCGTGCCAGCCCAGGCCCTTATGGGCCGGCCGGGCTCGGCCCGCGGGCCAGAAATTCTTAACCCAGCCTGACCCCTTTTTATGGGTCGTGCCTAGTACGGCCTGTTACTGTAGCAAGCGGGCCGTGCCTGGCAGGACCCGCTTCGTGCCGGGCCGTGCCGGGCCATGGACGGCCCGGCCCAATGCCCACCTCTACGCGGGATCACTAGAAAGAGATGATCGTGGAAGAGATCCGGTGCGGATGCGGGAGGGCTGAGATGCTGGGAGGAATGCTTGGATCATGGCTGGAGTGAATTGGGAAGCACGTTCACGAAATCGCTGGGGCGCGGAGGGAATCCGGAAGGCTGGGATCACGCTTGCAGATTTGGGAAGGAAGCTGGGATGCGGAAGGAATCCGGAAGGCTGGGATCATGCTTTGGAATGGACGTGGGAGGCTGAAGAGCGCTGCGGGATACTTGGATGCGGCTGGAACACTGCGGGAGGAAGAAGAAGAACAGTGAAAATATTATATTTTTCGTAACACTGTTCATATGAACAGTGTCATCGCGGAACACTGTTCATATGAACAGTGATTTCAGCAATGAATAGTAACTTCAGGAATGAATAGTATTTTCAGCTATTCTTCATGGGATTGGAGGTTAAAAGGGTCTTTTTCTTTGTGATGAAGTGAGAGTGGGAATCTCTATTCCGGAAAAGTGCGGGTGCTAATACGAAAAGGAGGGAATGCGAGGATCACTAGGAGATCGCACGCGTGCTCAGATATTTGGGTGCAAATATGCTCGATCAGATCATGGCAGGATTGGGCCCGCGCGGTTTGGGGCCATGATGCATCTCTCTAAACCTAGTCTATACCAAATGTGCATTTAAACTTTAATTTATAATAACCTGTGACAAACAACAATATAATATTAAATTAGTGAATTTATCATTATCAGTCAGTAATAACACTAATTTAGTTGATATATAGATCGCACTTTTGTGCTCTCATCAGTTGGGTATCCACTATCGGTGACCAAATGTGGGCTTAAGCCCCATCCCCCTTCATGATTCTAAAACTCCACTCCCTAGACGAAACCTTAGTTAATTGATCTGCCAAGTTTTTCTTAGACTTGACAAATTCCAAGAAAATGGCATTACTCTTTTTTATTAGTACTCTTTTGATTTGTCGGTTCTATCCTGGCCTTATTATCACAATGCATTGACATGACCAAAACTGGCTTCGGTACTAAAAGTAGCTCAGAGATAAGATTTGTAATCCATCCTACCTCAGTACAGGTGGTATCTAGAGTAATCAACTCGGCCTCCATGGTGCACTAAGATATAATAGTTTGCCTGGATGATCCTTAAGCAATGGCAGCAGCACTGAGAATAAAGAGATATTCCATGGTTGATTTAAGATCAAGCGAATCGGTTATCCAATTTGCATCACTAAAACCCTCAACCACCTCGAGGTATCCATTGTAAAAGAGAGATAAATCAAGGGTTCCCTTAAGATATCGGAATACCCTTTCAATGACTGACTAATGAGATTGATTTAGATTTTGAGTATATCTACTTAGTCTTTCTATAACATAGGCAATATCAAGTTTTGTCCTATTTGCCATATATAGGAGAGAACTTATGATTTGGAGTATCAATTTGATCAACTGGTTCACCTAAATTCTTTTTTAGATGAATACTTGGATCATAAGGAGTAGATATATATTTTTGACTAGAGTAACCAATTTTTTGAATCATTTTCTTGATGGAATGAGCAAGGGAGAGAGCTAACTCTTCAGGGGATCTGATCAATTTCATCTATAGGATGATATCAACTTCACCTAACTCTTTCATATCAAAGCGATTTGAAAGAAAATGTTAGATTTTAGATATGCTTTTAAGAGAAATTCCAAAGATCAGACTATTATCGATGTATAAACAAAGGATCATGCAATCATTGTCGATGATTTTGGAATACAAACACTTGTCATGATCATTGATGGAGAAATCAAAGAAAAGAATGATTCTATTAAATTTTTCATGCCATTGTTTAAATGTCTGTCTTAGACCATATAAGGATTTAACAAGTTTGCAAATTTTATTTTTTTGTCCAATTACAATGAATCCTTCGGCTATTCTATGTAGATCTCTTCATCTAGATCTCCATTTAAGAACGCAGTCTTCACATCTATTTCATGAATGATCAACTTCTGGATGGAAGCAATGGCAAGAAAGCTTTAAGGGTAGAGATTCTAGCTACAGGAGAATAGGTATCAAAATAGTATAACCACTTGTTCTGATTATACCCCTTAGCTACTAATCTAGCCTTATATTTTTCTATTAATCCATCAGGTCTAAATTTCCTACGGAATGCCCACTTACAACCTAATGGCTTACTACCTAGAGGAAGATTAGATAAGATCCAGGCCTGGTTTTAGATAATTGAGTTGAATTCAGAAAGAATAGCTTCTTTCCAGAAAGGGCATCAGGTGAAGACATTGCCTCTGCAAATGTCGAAGGTTCACGTTCAACTAGAAAAGTAAAGAAACCAAGGTCTTTTTTTTTCTAGTCCTTGTGGCCCTTTTAGGTTCAGAAGGTCCATGATCAAAGTTAGACCTCTTCCTCTTTCTAGCATCACGAGGAACCTTTGACTCAACAAGGCTAGGGTTTGAAAATAAATTAAATTGAATTTGATTAAGTATTCGGTTTCTAAAAAAAATATTTTCAAAATGAGTAGCATCTCTTGTCTTGATGAGAGTATTATTAGAGATGTCACTTATCTTGGAATTAATTACAAGGAATCTATTTGTGCTACTATCTAAGAAATATCCTACAAATATTGCATATATGGTTTTAGGGCTAATTTTCTTTTTTCTAAGTTCAGGAATACCTACTTTAGCTAAGCACCCCCACACTTTTAGGTAATCTAAATTTGGAGTTCTTCCCTTCCAGAATTTAAAAGGTATCTTATTACTATCCTTAAAAGGTATTCTATTTAGGATGTAACAGACTGTTTAAAGAGGTTTCCCCCATAAGTTCTCGGATGCTCCTGAACTGATTAACATTGAATTAACCATATCTATTAAGGTACGATTTTTTCGTTTTGCTACACCGTTCGAATGTGGGGAGTAAGGATGAGTAACCTCATGAATGATCCCATGCCTTTGACGGAATAGGGCCAGTTCATTCGAGGTATATTCTCCACCTCGATCAGACATAAGTCTTTTAACAGTTTGGGTTTCAGCTTCAGCCTTATAGATTTTAAATTTGTCAAAGACTTTATTTTTAGATTTGATTAGATATGTATAACAATACCAGAAGAAATCATCCATAAATATTACAAAGTAACGATTTCTTTCTCGAGTTGGAATTTTGGTAGAGTCACACACAGCATATAGAGAATTAACAAGAGCACTAAGGATACCTATGGCAGTAATGGAAATTAATTTATTCAGGAGTTTTAGATTGAGGGTCAGAGGATCCAGAATCTTGAGGACTAAGAGGTTGATCTAGAAGATGGTCTAGGATCAGAATATTCTATGGCAGAGATCAACCTAAATGGTGAGCCAATATTTTAGTTGGTTTGCCACCTTCTAAAAGAAGAACCACTGAATATTTCGGGTTTGATGGAACTATGATCGTCAAAAGAAGTCATTTATAAAGTTTTGGTTGCTTAATTGGTTCTCCAAACACAAGTTTCAAAGAGTTTAGCTCCATATGTTTTGAATGGTTAATTAGTAGCTTTAAATAATACAATTCTAGATTTTGAAATAAATGCAATAAGGAACCACAATAACAATTAAATAACTACACTAAAAAGTATAACAAGTAATTTTGTAATCTATGTACGTTTTTCAAAGTAGCAGCAATAGATATTTTGAAAACAACTAATAATATGCGTAGTTTTTAAAGATGTAAGAGTTTTCTACATAGATGTTGAAGATGTAGAAAAATTTGCACAGAACTTAAAGATTGTAGAAAATAGTTTGCATAGAATTTAAAATGGTAGAAAATCTGCATGAAATTTAAAGCTACAGTAATTTTCTACACAGATCTTAAATTTGCAAAAAATTTGTGCACTGTTTTTAAAGATATAGAAAATTTTGCAAAGATTTTGAAATATACAAAAAAATTTCTGTATGGTTTTTAAAGTTGTAGAAATCTGTTTGCACAATATTCAGAGTAATATGATTTTCTTAAAAGATTGATTTTTGTCGAGCAAACAATTTTTTGAATGAAGTTAAGACTTTCAAATTTCTACACAATGAGACTAAATCTAACTCTATGCTATCAAATTAAATTTTGATAAACAAATATATATATATATATATATATATATACATATATACATATATAGCAATTTTTAGTACAATCAACATCACATTTTTAGACCATTAGAAATATTTTGTCTAAAATTACTATATATTTATTTTATAAAAATATTATAAATAAATAATCTTCTAGAATAAAATCAAAAGATTGAAAAGGGCTTTCTTTGAATCGAGACGTGTCAATGATGATCATTTTATATGATGATCATTTTTTCCAAATACCCCATTGTCAATGATATGAAAAGGGTGATAGATGTGGAATAATCACACATCATTTCCTTTTGAGAAATATTTGCAGACTCATTTCAAACACAGTTGTGGGTTAAACGTGGATCGATCGAAGTGAATGATCCAATCACTTGGGTCCATACACGACAAACTCTAATGTGATCCAAAAAGAAATATATCTCTTTTTCTAGATAAATTTGATGATTTGTCGAATGCAGTGGATGCTGCACAGACTAAAAAAAACTGGCTAAAGTTTTGAGGTATTTTTCTTTCATACCTAGATTAAAAAGGATGTATGCATCATCAAAGATGGCTTCCTCGATGAGATGGCATGATGAAGGCTGTACAAGGGATGGAATATTAAGACATCCAGCGGATAGTTTAGCATGAAAAGCATTTGATGATAAGCATCACAAATTTGCTTCTGATGTTCGAAGTGTTAGGTTGGGTTTGGCTATTGATAGATTTAATCCATTTCGAATGATGAATTCTACATACAACACTTGGCTAGTCATTTTGGTTCCATATAATTTACTATCATGGATGTGTATGAAACAATCTTCACTCATTTTGTCAATGGTTATTCCCGGTGATAAGGGCTTAGGTAATAATATAGATGTTTTTCTTCAGCCTTTAATAGATGAATTGAAAAAATTATGGCAGGGTATTGATGCATTTGATGCTTTCACTGGACGAACATTCAAGTTGCGTGCAGCTCTTATCTGGACAATCAATGATTTTTCTGTATATGCTAATTTATCTGGTTGGAGCACTAAGGGGCGTATTGTATATCCTTGTTGTGGAGATTCAACCCATTCATATTGGTTAAAATATGGAGGAAAGTTTTGTTATATGGGTCATCGTCGATGATTAGACGCAAACCATCCATTTCGATTTCAGAATAATCAGTTTGATGGTACTGTAGAGGAAAGTTCAGGTTATATTGAATTTGCTTATTATCATAATTTTATTTTTTGATTTAACATTGTTATAACATTCTTGACTTTGGTGTAGCGTAAGTTTGTCCTTCTTGCAAAGAGCTATGATTGGGTGCTGAAGTTCGTCAACTGCAAATGGAAAGAGTATAAGGCGAAGCTAAAGATAGATTGGAAGCACGAGGGCATGACAGAAGAGGAAGTGGCCCGTGTTTGTTCTCCAGATGTAATCTCTCATCAGTGGAGGGAGCTTGTCCACTACTGATTTTTCGAGAAAGCTCAGGTTGTGTATATTTTTTCAATACCTTAGATTGTATTTACTATTATTATATATTAGAAATTTATACATTGTATATATTACATTGTTTACTTTTTTTTTGGGAAAGATATATTCCAACATTGGTAGAGCTGCTCGAGCATCGCAGACTGTTCCTCACACTTCAGACTCGATGAGTTATGCGAGGCGTAGAGCTGAATTCGTAAGTTTTTTTGAAACTCTTTAAAATTATCTTAAATTATTCTATCATATATCATATATACTTTTGAAATATACTTTCTGTTGTAGATGGATGATAATAGAAGGAAGCCTCGTAAGGTGGAGTTTTATAAGATGACTCACACCCACCGAGATGGCAGCTTTGTTCGGAAGGAGTCAAGAGATATAGTTGTATGTATTCATCTTTGACTTGTGCAATGATTTTTTTTGTTCTATTATTGGCATGCATTAATTTGACTTTTTCTTTTGAGAGATATAGGACGGGGCAACAAATCTTATTTCAGAGCACGTCAAGAAGTCATCATCATCCGACGTGACCAATCATATCGAAGCTCAGGTGCTCGCTGAATTGATGGGCCCAGAGCATTATGGTCGAGTGAGGGGTTACAGCATTGGAGTTACCCCCACTCAGTTATCTGCAGTGGGCATGTATACAAGAAATACCAAAAAAAGTAGTAACACTGCAGAAGTTCGTCATCTTTAAGCAACTATTGAAGAGCTGAAGCAGAACTAAGAAAATTTGCAGTCTCAGCTTGCGAATATTTCATTATTATTACAACGATTTCTCCCTTCTCAGGTAAATAACTATATATATTTGAATACTTTACATATTATCAATTATGATGTATGAGTTAATTTATCACATTATTCCTAACTTCTAAAGTTTCTCTTTTTTTTTGTAGATGTTGCCCAGATAGACAACCCAAGAGGGGGGGTGAATTGGGTTTTTAAATAATTATTGCAATTAAACGCTTTGTGAGTAACTAATTAAATCTTTTTTCGAGTAGATTAATTAGATGCTATATGCAGTGGATGAAGGGAAAGTAAGAGACAATAAAGTAATCACGAACCCAAGCAAATTTATAGTGGTTCGGAGCTAACCCTTGCTCCTACGTCCACTCCCCAAACCTCACTTGGGAATTCACTATAACCCCTCGGATTACAGCCGGTTGTTTTACAAGTTCACAACCCAACTTGTTGTTTTACGAGATCACAACGAACTCGGTCGGTTTTTCCAGACTCACCGACTAGAACCACCCGATTGTTTTCCTGGGATCACAATCAAACCCTTACACCGTTGGTTTTAACCTAGGCTTACCAACAAACCTTACAACCCTTGATTCAATCCCCTGATTGAATCAAGTAAGAAACAAAGAGTTGAAAACAAACAGAAAAAGGAAGCTTCTTTAACAAGCACATATTCAGCGATAATGAAAAGAGAGAAGTTAAGAGCCCTCAAACAGATTTATAAAGATGTAAAGGAGGGCTTCTCGAACTCGGGGTCTCCTCTTGAATGTCTCGAAGATTTGATGACTGACGGAGACTTCTTGAATGCTGGGAAGAGTTGGTTGGATGGAGATTTAATGCCCCTCTTCCTTCTTTCACTTGTATTTGCTTTGAAATCCTTTGGTAGGTGGAGATTTCTTGTTTTCTTTGAATGGAATGTCACTTCTCTACCTTGCTACAGTTCTCTGTGGCTATTTAAGCCATTCCCCATGAAACCTAGCCGTTAGACCCAATATTCTAGCCGTTCTGCACATTCTGCAACTCCTGACAATGTTTCCGTTGGGATCGGAGTCGACTCGCGCGATCTGGAGTCGACTCGCCTGTTGCAGGAGTCGACTCATGCTTTTCTGGAGACGGCTCGACAACTGTTCTGGATTTGAATTAAAGTGCTGTCTCGATTGGGAGTCGACTCGACTCAACCTGGAGTCGACTCCCCAATGTCTGGAGCTGACCTGGCACTTTTGGAGTCGACTCGTTCCAAGAAATCCAGAGATGTATTTTTCAAGTTTGCTCACTCGAGTCGACTCGGATATTCTGGGAGTCGACTCGGCACTCAGAGTCCGAACTCCCGATCTTCTGTCTGTTGACTTGTGCCGTCTCGGAGTCGACTCGAACTGTCTCGGAGTCGACTCGGCTCTCAGAGAAGAAAATTTAGTCTTCTGTCTTTAGGGTCGCGCTGTCTTGGAGTCGACTCGAACTGTCTTGGAGTCGACTCGCCTCTTAGAGACGAAAATACCGTCTTCTGTCTTTGGGGTTGCGCTGTCTTGGAGTCGACTCGGACTTTTGCGGGAGTCGACTCTCGCTTCCTTAGGAGTCGACCTGCCAACCATCGGAGTCGACTCAAGTTCTTCGGGAGTCGACTCGGCTCTCAGGGTCCAAAATAGCTTCTCTGTCTTTCTGTCTGTTACTCCCTGGGGTCGACTCGTACTACTCTGGAGTCGACTCGGCACTCATCGGAGTCGACTCGCGCTCTTCAGGAGTCGACTCGTTGACAGGTTCTGAGATGAATCTTTCTGTCCGTCTGTCTGTTCTCAGTCGGAGTCGACTCGTAATGTACAGGAGTCGACTCGAGCTTGTGCCAGTGCTTCTGATACGCTTGGAGTCGACTCGTAATCTCCCGGAGTCGACTCGAGTCTCAGACTTTGGTTCAAATTGAATTCTTTACTTATCCAAAATGTATTGAACCAAATCTTGAGATACTTAACCATAAATTTACAAGTATTTGACTGAAACACTAAATTGAATTCATTAGTATAACTTAAGATATACTCAAATGCTTTGAGCTCATCAAAATCAAATAGGGTTATAATCAATCACTCCACAATCTCCCCCTTTTTGATGATGACAAAATATTGAGTATTTGTAAAGTGAATTGCTCAACCAAAAAGTAGATTTATAGTAAAGTTCTAAAATGAATTCAAGTGTCTAGTCATTTAATTTATCCAAAACTGAAAGGTGTGAAACAGTAAATTCTGAAGTTAAAGCTCTCCCTTTCATTTGGAATTATATAAGCCTTCATGTCATGCAATCAATTGTTTGGCTTATATATATTTAGTGAGTTTGCTTTCTTAAAATTTCAGATTCTCCCCCTCAACACATGCATTCAACTTTGTTTAGATTCTCTGAATTTTCTTTTAGTGTATTGAAGCTTTTGAACTTAAATTTTTGGTTTTAGAGGGAAAATATGTCAATTTGTTCTTGAGTATGATTCAACTAATCTCCGAATATTCCTTGAATAGATTCTGGAGATTACTCCTTTAGGAGCCCCAACAGAGAGATAATGAGCCTCGAGGTATCGAATCCACTTAGAATAAATTATTTTGTGTTTTAAAAATTTTCTTTTTATTGATTTCCTTTACATGTCTATTTAATATATTTTCTTCCCCTTTTTGTCATCATAGCAAAAAGGCAGAAAGCACATCATACAAGCAGTTAGAGTTCAAATTTGCACAATTTGGAAGAGAAATGTCTACTCATTGTATTGATGTAAGTTTAAGTACAATTGTAGATACATCCAAAAGTAGAGAAGTAAGTACATATCAAAAAGAAAAAGCAAGCTACACTAGGATTTCTTTGTGGTGGAGGATGTGGCTCCCTTGCTCAGTCTAGATTGTTGCATAATTAAACTGATCCCTTCTGTAATGTTTCCTAGCTGCTTTATGATCTCCGAGGTGGCCCTACTCTGGATCGAGGTGAGCTCAGTCAGATTCTCCTGGAGGGTATCCAACTTGAAGATCAGTACATTGGCTAGCCGTTCGGCCCCCTGACTCTGGCTGCCTAGGTCCTGTCGGATGTCATCATTCATCTTTCTTATATTACTCGTGACATCGCTCATATTCGAGAATTGGGCTTGATTAGGCTTCTTACATTGTAAATCTCTTCCCTCAGATGAGCCGTCATCTCAGTCACGGCTGCCAAAGATGGAACCAACGCAGTGGAGGGAGCAGTCGCTGGACCTCGGAGCTCCCTCAGTAGGTCGTCTCGGAGATCCCTCACGATCTCCTGTCGCAACTCCTGGTGCTGCTCAGGTGATATCCGGACCTCTAGTGGCTGAGTAGGTGGTGCAGTGGAGGGTCCGGCTGAAGTAGATGGTGCTGAAGTGGAGGGATAGGTGGAAAAATCGGAGTCATGATCAGGGCTGGGGGAGTGACGAGTAGTAGGGTTAGAAGGTGTGGAAGAGGATGGTTTCCGGACCCAGACTTCCTCAACCTTATGGAAACCCATCCTGTGTAGAGTCCCCTCACCCATGCGATCTGTGTATCACAGTGAGCGAGAGGGTTCCCCCTCAGGAATGGGGACCTCTAGCTCCCTAAAGATTAAGGTATAGAGCATGCCGTAGGGAAGAGTAAGCCTTGGTTTGTCTAGAGGCTCACATAGGTATTTGTAAATGAGTTTTGAGAAGTTAATTGGAGTATCCTGAAGGATGTAGAACATAAGGGCTAGGTCCCTCTCAGATACAAAATCAAAACGGCCTGTCTTAGGGAAAAGGGTCCTAGAAATGATACTCAAGAGGAGCCGCATTTCAGCTGATAGCTGATTTGCAGACACCTCGTCTAGGGGGGACTGAGGTGGACTCCCCAGTATGGCCGTAAGGGCCTCAGTCCTATCTGCTGGGTGAGAGGGAAACACTCCTACTTGGGGAAGATGGAGGACTTGAGCAATGAAGTCCTCCGAAATAAATATTGGGACACCCGCTACGGTTCCCTGTATCCCACCATGACCCCTAGCTACTGTACCGTAAAATTTCCTAACTAACCCCGGGTAAGTAGGGAGATCTAGGGAACAAAACATCTCTAACCCTTGAGCCCTTAACATATGCCCTAGGGTAAAGCCTTCCCGGGAGAGGAAGTCAAAGTTGACATATCTCCCGGTGGAGACCGCCTTCCCGGCGCACGGACGCGAGGGAACCGGCCTCGGCGGGGAAGGAACCGGAGGTTGTGGCCTCACGGGATCATTCCGAGCCTTTGACCGTCGCTCGGTGCCGCTCGCGGGTTGGGGCCTTTTTCGGCTCGGGACAACAACTTTCCGAGGCATCCTAGACCTAAGGAGGGGGAAGGACACGAGGAACAGAGGGAAACTCGACGGAAATGCCCTAATGGAGGTCGGAGACGAGGTCGGAGACGACTCTAGGTTTCTTGAACAGTGGCGGCGGTGAATAGAAGTGTCGATTGAACGCTTCGATTAGGGTTAAAACATCGGATTTCCGACCTCGAGTCGACTCTAGTAAGTCGCGAGTCGACTCGACCTCGAGTCGACTTCAAAATATGTGCGAGTCGACTCCCCCTATGCTGCCATCGACCTCGAGTCGACTCCTATCTATGTGCGAGTCGACTCCTCCATGAGCCGACTCTAAAATGTATCCGAGTCGACTCGAACTCTGGCACGCACCCAAAAATCATGTTATTTTCGTGCCAAACAAGGGATAATCAAAAAGTTTGTTATCTGAATTGATGATCATAGATGAGAAACTCTATATTTAACACAAGCTAATCATCAAAATCAATGAATTAGAAGAGAATATCACTAGGATGGATCAATCACTCCTAATCCTCTCCTAAGTACACAGAATCGCTCTTCACTCAAGGGTTTTGTGAAGATATCAGCTAATTGATCATCAGTGCAAACAAATTGAAGTGTCACATCACCATTCAGTACATGATCTCTTATGAAGTGATGTCTTATCTCAATATGTTTAGTTCTTGAGTGCTGAATTAGATTTTTAGTTAGATTAATGGCACTTGTATTATCACAATTAATGAGAATTTTATCTTGTTTAATGCCATAATCTTCAAGTTGTTGTTTAATCCACAAGATTTGAGCACAACAACTCCCGGCAGCAACATATTCGGCTTCAGCTGTAGATAATGCAACCGAGTTTTGTTTCTTGCTAAACCATGAGATTAAATTTTCTCCTAAGAATTGACATGACCCGCTGGTGCTTTTTCTATCAAGTTTACAACCAGCAAAATCTGAATCTGTATACCCTATTAAGTTTAGGCTAGATTCTTTAGAATATCATAAACCTATATTTTTTGTTCCTATTAGGTATTTAAAGATTCTCTTAACTGCAATTAAATATGATTCCTTAGGATTAGATTGATATCTAGCACACATGCATACACTAAATATGATATCAGGTCTACTTGCAGTGAGATATAATAAAGATCCTATCATACCTCTATACATCTTTTGATCTACTGATTTACCTGATTCATCTTGGTTTAGTTTGCATGATGAGCTCATGGGTGTGCTGATTGACTTGTTTCCTTCCATATCAAACTTCTTAAGCATCTCCTTGATGTATTTAGCTTGATTGATGAAGATCTCTTCTTCAGATTGTTTGATTTGGAGCCCGAGGAAATAGTTCAGCTCTCCCATCATGCTCATTTCAAATTCACTCTGCATCAAGTCAGCAAATTCTTCGCAGAGGCGATTGTTAGTAGCACCGAAAATAATATCATCAACATAAATCTGCACTACTAACATTTCTTTGTTTTTCTTCTTTAAAAACAGTGTTGTATCTACATTTTCTCTAGAGAACTCATGATCTAGTAGAAATTTGCTAAGTCTTTCATACCATGCTCTAGGTGCTTGTTTCAACCCATAAAGTGCTTTGTTTAATTTATACACATGATTGGGGTATTGATAATTTTCAAAATCAGGAGGTTGTTCTACATACACCTCCTCATTAATATACCCATTTAAAAATGCACTTTTTACATCCATTTGAAATAATTTGAAATTCTTAGAGCATGCAAATGCTAGTAACAATCTAATTGCCTCAAGTCTAGCTACAGGAGCAAAGGTTTCATCAAAGTCTATACCTTCTTCTTGATTATATCCCTTTGCTACTAGTCTAGCCATGTTCCTAATTACAATTCCATTTTCATCAAGTTTATTTTTATATATCCATTTGGTACCTATTATTGAATATTCAGAGGGTCGTTCAACTAGGTTCCATACCTTGTTTCTAGTAAATTGGTTTAGTTCTTCTTGCATTGCATTTATCCAATTTACATCCTTTTCAGCTTCTTCTATGTGTTTAGGTTCAAAATGTGAGACAAATGCTAGATGATTATTCAAGTTCCTAAGAGATGCCCTAGTCCTAATAGGTTGAGATGGATCATCTAAAATTAATTCCTTAGGATGCCCATGAGCATACCTCCAAGCCTTAGTCAGCCCATGATCCATAATTGCCTCTTGGCTTGATGATGCATTTCCAATTAGTTTTTGTTCATCTTCTTGTAATGTCATCTCATCAATCTTTTCTTCAAGAATTTCAGCATCATCATCAAGAACAACTCTCTTGCTAGAAGAGATATCACTAGTATCATCGAAAACAACATGTATAGACTCTTCAATAACAAGGGTTCTTTTTGTTGCCCAGATAGACAACCCAAGAGGGGGGGGGGGGGGGTGAATTGGGTTTTAAATTAATTTGGATAATTAAAACGTTATGGATGATTAATTAAAAACTATTGCAAGTTATTTAATTAATGCTAAGTGCTGTGAGTGATGTGAGAGGAAGAAGAGAAGAGACAATCCAATGCAAACACAGAGTTTTATAGTGGTTCGGAGCTACCCCTTGCTCCTACGTCCACTCTCCAAGTCTCTCTTGGGAATTCACTATAACCCCCTTGGATTACAGCCGGTTGTTTTGCAAGCTCACAACCAAACTTGTTGTTTTACGAGCTCACAACGAACTCGGTCGGTTTTCCCAGGCTCACCGACTAGAACCAACCCCGATTGTTTTCCCGGGCTCACAATCAAACCCTTACACACGTTGGTTTTTAACTTGGCTCACCAACCAACCTTAAACCCCTTGATTCAATCCCCCGATTGAATCAAGTAAATACAAGAGATAGAAGAAAACAGAAAATAGCTTCTCAAAAAGCAGATTTAAAACAATATAATCGTAAAGGAGTTAGAAGCCCTCAAACGCTTTTAAGCTGGTGAAGAGGTATGGCTTCTGGAACTCCGGTCTCCTCTTGAAAGAGTGGTCGACTTGAATGCAGGAGGAGGAAGCTTTGATTGTTGGGAAGAAGTTGTTGGAGCAGTAAATGCAGATCTTCCCTTTTTCGTTTAAGAGCACTTGGAGAGCTTGAAAACTTGAATGCTTGGAGTGGAATATCTGTTCTCTACCTTGCTACACTCCTCTGTGGCTATTTAAGCCAACTCCCACGGAAACTAGCCGTTACTCTGCTTTTTCTGGCCGTTCTGCACACTCTGCGCAGCCTGACAATATGACCGTTGGTGGGTTGGAGTCGACTCGCGCGATCAGGAGTCGACTCGGCTGTAGCAGGAGTCGACTCATGCTTTTCCGGAGTCGACTCGGCAACTGTTCCAAATTTGAATTAAAGTTGCAGTCTTGACTGGGAGTCGACTCGTCTTGACCTGGAGTCGACTCGCCAACTTCTGGAGCTGACGTGGCAATTTTGGAGTCGGCTCATCCACTGAAGTCCGTGGATCCAAATTTGAATTTTGTCCACTCGAGTCGACTCGACTGTCCTGGGAGTCGACTCGAATCTCAGAGCCCGAACTCCCGATTCTCTGTCTTTTGGCTCATCCAGTCTTGGAGTCGACTCGAACTTCCTTGGAGTCGACTCGGCTCTCAGTTTCCGAAAGTTGGTCTTCTGCCTTTTGACGTGAAGCTTGTCTCGGAGTCGACTCGAGCTGTCTGTGAGTCGACTCGAATCTCAGAGGCAGTAACATGGTCTTCTGTCTGTTGATGGTCGCTCAGTCTCGGAGTCGACTCGCGTACTGCGGGAGTCGACTCGAATCTCAGAGTCTGAAGATCGTTCTCTGACTTTTTCTTTGTGTTTCTCTTGGAGTCGACTCTTACTACCCTGGAGTCGACTCGTTGAACATTGGAGTCGACTCGCGCACTTCGGGAGTCGACTCGTTGACAGTTTCTGAGTTGAAGCTTTCTGTCCTTCTGTCTGTTCTCAGTCGGAGTCGACTCGTACTGATCTGGAGTCGACTCGAGCTCGTGCCAGTGAACTTGATACGCTTGGAGTCGACTCGTGATACTCGGGAGTCGACTCGAGTCTCAGACATTGGTTCATGCAGACTTCTTAACTTATCCAAAATACTATGAACCAAGTCTAGAAACACTTGGACAGGATTTTCACTGAAACACTCAATTGAATTCATTAGTAATCACAAGATATACTCAAATGCTTTGAGCTCATCAAAATCAAATGGGGTTTTAATCAATCACTCCACAATCTCCCCCTTTTTGATGATGACAAAACTTTGAGTATATGTAAAGTGAATTGCTCATAAAACAATGAAGTAAAATCCATAAATGAATTCAAATGTCTGATAATTTAATTTATCCAAGTTTGAAAGGAGTGAAACATTAAATTTCGGAGTTAAAGCTCCCCCTTTCATTTGGAATTATATAAGCCTTCATATTATGCAATCAATTGTTCGGCTTATATGTCATTAATGATTTAGCTTGATTAAAATTCAGATTCTCCCCCTCAACATATGCATTCAACTATGTTTTGATTCTCTGAATTTTTTTTTAATGCTTTGAAGTTTTTGAACTGAATTTTATCTTTTTAGAGGGAAAATCTGTCAATTTGTTCTTGAGTAGGATTCAGCTAATCTCCGAATATCCCTTGAATAGATTCTGGAGATTACTCCATTAGGAGCCCCAAAAGAGAGATAATGAGCCTCGAGGTACCGAATCCACTTAGAACAAATTTGTGTGTGTTATAAAGAGTTTATCTTTTTATTTATTTCCATTGATTTCTTTTACATATTTTTTCATATTTCTCCCCTTTTTACATATTTTATACATATTTCTCCCCCTTTTTGTCATCATACCAAAAAGGAGGTAATCACACACAATCAATGGCACAACCAATCATCAAATGGCACATAATTGAAGATAAAATGTCTACTCATTGTATTGATATGAATGTGAATACATGTGAGAATACAATAAGTAAAGCAAAGCAAGACAAAACACAACTCAAACACATCTATGTCCTCCTCGAGGATGAAGGTCCCCCTCTCGAGGATGCATCTCCTCCTCTGGAGGGTGTGGCTCCTCCTCTCGAGGATGTGGCACCTCCTCTGGAGAATGGTGCTCCTCCTCTCAATCGGCTCTGCTCCATGAGGAGGGTGACTGCGTCTGTCACATGTCCGAGCTGCGTGATAATAGACGTGGTGGCTCTGTTATGTGTAGTGGAGAGCTCTGTCACCGACGCCTGAAGTCCAGTCACCGATGTCTGTAGTGCGTCCAGCTTGTCGATGAGTACATTCGACAAGCGCTCGGCCCCCTCGGTGGTGGTGTGCATGTCACGACCTATCTCCTCTCGCATCTGTCGAGTGGAGCTCGTGACCTCACTCATGCTATGGAACTGGGCCTGGACCAAACTCCGGATATTGTAGATCTCTTCCCGTACATGAGCCGTCATGTCAGTCACGGCTGTCAAGGAAGGGACCAGGGCAGAGGAAGTGGGCGCAGAAGAGGGAGCAGGCACCGAGCCGCGGATCTCCCGAAGCAGCTCGTCCTTCAGATCTCGGACGATCTCCTGCCGCAGCTCCCGGAGCTGCTCTGTATCAATACGGACCTCCATAGATGGTGGAACTGAGGAGGAAGGTCCGGCAGAGGTGGTAGGAGCAGGAGGAGTGGATGGGAGGTCTGGATGGTCTGGAAGGTCTGGGTAGTCTGAATCTGGCTCAGGACTGGGTGATGGTCTGGTGGTCTGAGCAGTGAGAGTGGACTTCCTAACCCAGATCCCTTCTCTCTTCCGAAACCCCATCCTGTGCATAGTCCCCGTACATAAGCGATCAGTCCATCGCAAGGCACGAGAGGGTTCCCTCTCAGGAATGGGAATCTCGTACTGCCTAAAAAGAAGAGTGAATAACATCCCGTATGGGAGTGAGAGCCTAGGTCTATCTAGGGGCTCACACATATACCTATAAATGAGCTTTGGGAAGTTGATCGGGGTGTCCTGAAGGATATAAGACATAATAGCTAAGTCCCTCTCATTCACAAAATCAAATCTCCCTGTCTTAGGGAAGATGGACCTGGACAGAATGCTCAAAAGGATTCTCACTTCAATAGGAAGTGAGCTAGCAGATACCTCATCTAGGGGGGACTGAGGTGGATGCCCTAAGATGACCGTAAGGGCCGCAACTCTATCCTCAGGGTGTGCGGGAGCCACCCCTACTAATGGAAGGTGAAGGATATGGGCAATGAGGTCCTCTGTGACACGCAACGGGACACCTACTACCGTGCCCTCGATACCTCCATCTCCCCGATGGACGGTACTGTAAAACTCTTGAACTAGGCCAGGATAGGTGGGAAGGTCCAAGGTGAGGAAGTACTCTAGGCCCTGGGCTCTAAGCCTATCGCCTATGGTGAACCCCTCCCGGGAGAGATAGTCGAAATCGACAAACCTCCCGGAGGTGACGGCCTTCCCGGCCAACGGCCTAACGAGAACCACCCTAGGCGGGGAACGATCCGGAGGTGGTTGCCTCGCGGGATCGTGCCGCGCCTTGGAGCGCCGCTCGGGACCGGCCTCGGGACGGGACCTCTTCCTAACGACAGTCTTACGAGGCATCTTGACCTAAACGGGAAGAAAAATACCTAGAGGACGGTGAAGGACCGACAGAGGAAGCTCGGGACGGACCGGAAATGACCTAGGAACGGACGGAAGCTCAATGTCCGGCGAAGAATCGACGGAAAAAAGGGCTTGGAGACGATCGGGGATGACCTAGGAGTCGGCTCTAGGGCTTTGTGAACAGTGGCGGCTTGAGGAAAAGTGTTTGCGAAACGACAACCCTAGGGTTAAAAAGTCGGATCCCGACTGCAAGTCGACTCCCCTGAGTCGTGAGTCGACTCGACCTCGAGTCGACTCCAGAATATGCGCGAGTCGACTCTCTGTTAGCGCATGTAGACTTCGAGTCGACTCCCGACATTGTGCGAGTCGACTCCCCCTTAGCTGCCAACTTTGCGAGTCGACTCCCGCAAATGTGCGAGTCGACTCCCCCTTAGGAGCCGGCTCTGAAACTTACTCGAGTCGTCTCTAACCTTGGCACGCACCTAAAAACCATGCCATAATCGTGCCAAATGAGGGAAAATCAGCTAATTAAGGACTGATTTGATGATCACTGTATAGAAACTCTATTTTAACCTCATTCTAATCATCAAAATCAATTAATCTAGTGAAAAACTCCCACTAGGATGGATCAATCACTCCTAATCCCCTTCTAAGCACACTAAACCTCTCTTCACTTAGGGGTTTTGTAAAAATGTCTGCTAATTGATTATCAGTACACACAAATTGGAGTGACACATCACCATTCAATACATGATCTCTTATGAAGTGATGTCTTATCTCAATGTGTTTAGTTCTTGAGTGTTGAATTGGATTTTTAGTGAGATTTATGGCACTTGTGTTGTCACAATTAATGGAGATTTTATCTTGTTTAATGCCATAATCTTCTAATTGTTGTTTAATCCATAAGATTTGAGCACAACAACTCCCGGCTGCAACATATTCAGCTTCTGCAGTGGATAATGCAACCGAGTTTTGTTTCTTGCTAAACCATGAGATTAGGTTTTCTCCTAGAAATTGACACGACCCGCTGGTACTTTTTCTATCAAGCTTACATCCAGCGAAGTCTGAATCTGTGTACCCTATTAAGTTTAGGCTAGATTCTTTAGAGTACCATAGCCCTATGTTCTTAGTTCCTATTAAGTATTTAAAAATTCTCTTAACTGCAGCTAGATGTGATTCTTTAGGATTAGCCTGATATCTAGCACACATGCAAACACTAAACATAATATCAGGTCTACTTGCAGTAAGATATAGTAAAGATCCTATCATACCTCTATAAAGTTTTTGATCTACAGATTTACCTGATTCATCTTGATCTAATTTGCATGATGAGCTCATGGTGGTGCTGATTGATTTGTTTCCTTCCATATCAAACTTCTTGAGCATCTCCTTGACATATTTTGCTTGATTGATAAAGATGCCTCCTTTAGATTGTTTGATTTGAAGCCCGAGGAAGTAGTTCAACTCTCCCATCATGCTCATCTCAAACTCACTCTGCATCAAATCAGCAAACTCTTCGCAGAGGCGATTGTTAGTAGCACCGAAAATGATATCATCAACATAAATCTGTACTAATAGCATCTCCTTATTTTGCTTTTTCAGAAATAATGTTGTGTCTACATTTTCCCTAGAGAATTCATGTTCTAATAGGAATTTACTAAGTCTCTCATACCATGCTCTAGGTGCTTGTTTTAATCCATAAAGTGCTCTGTTCAGTTTATACACATGATTAGGGTATTGATGATTTTCAAAACCAGGAGGTTGTTCTACATACACTTCCTCATTAATATACCCATTTAAAAATGCACTTTTTACATCCATTTGAAATAGTTTGAAATCCTTAGAGCATGCATATGCTAATAATAGTCTAATAGCCTCAAGTCTAGCTACGGGAGCAAAGGTTTCATCAAAATCTATGCCTTCTTCTTGAATATAACCCTTTGCCACTAGTCTAGCCTTATTCCTTATAACAATTCCATTTTCATCTAGCTTATTTTTATATATCCATTTTGTACCTATAATTGGATATTTAGAAGGTCTCTCTACTAAATCCCACACTTTGTTTCTAGTAAATTGGTTTAGTTCTTCTTGCATTGCATTTATCCAATTTACATCATTTTCGGCTTCTTCTATATGTTTGGGCTCAAAGTGTGAAACAAAAGCTAGATGGTTATTTAGATTTCTAAGTGAAGCTCTAGTCCTAACCGGTTGAGATGGATCATCTAGAATGAGTTCCTTAGGATGCCCGTGAGCATACCTCCAAGCTTTTGTTAGCCCATGATCCACAATAGCCTCTTGGCTTGATGATTCTCCTTCAATCAACTTTTGATTATCATCTTGTAATCCCATCTCATCTATCTTTTTCTCAAGTATTTCAACATCATCATCAAAATTAACTTTCTTACTAGAGGAGATGTCACTAGAGTCATCAAATACTACATGTATAGATTCTTCTATGACTAAGGTTCTTTTATTAAATACTCTATAGGCTTTACTAGTTGTAGAATAACCTAAGAATATTTCTTCATCCGATTTAGAGTCAAATTTACCTAGATTATCTTTCCCATTATTATGAACAAAACACCTACATCCAAAAACATGAAAGTAATTAACTTTTGGTTTTCTGTTTTTCCAAAGTTCATAAGGTGTTTTCTTTATAATGGGTCTTAACAAAACTCTATTTAATATATGGCAAGAAGTATTAATGGCTTCTCCCCAAAAGTACTTAGGGAGGTTACTTTCACATAACATAGTTCTAGCCATTTCTTCTAGTGTTCTATTTTTCCTTTCCACAACTCCATTTTGTTGTGGTGTCCTAGGTGCTGAAAAATTATGGGTTATCCCCTTTTTACTACAAAACTCCTCAAATGACTGATTTTCGAATTCGGTACCATGGTCACTTCTAATAGCTATTACTGAGTTATCTCTAGCATTGGTTACTTCTTTATGGAATTTCTTAAAGACAGAAAATGCTTGATCCTTATGTGCTAGGAACATGACCCATGTGTACCTAGAGTAATCATCTACTATAACAAGACCATATTTATTTCCACCTAGACTTGTTGTTCTAGTTGGACCAAATAGGTCCATGTGTAATAATTCTAGAGGCCTAGAGGTAGAGACACATTTTATGGATTTAAAGGAGTTCCTAGATTGTTTGCCAAATTGACATGCTTCACATATTTTGTTCTTTTCAAATTTTAATTTTGGCAAACCTATCACGGAGTCTCTTTTAACTAATTTAGTTATTGTGTCCATGCTTGCATGACCTAACTTACGGTGCCATAACCAACTAGCATCATTATCTTTAGTTTCATTTACAACTAGACATTGGTTATGTTTTGCAAGATCTTCTAGGTCTACAACATATACATTTCCACGTCTAATCCCTTTAAAAACTAAGCTATTATCATTAGGATTTGTTATAATACATAGTGATGGTTTAAACATAACATCATATTCTTTATCATCCGTCATGTGCCTTGAGCAGCCACTATCCAAATACCAGCAATTTTTGTTGACCTTGGCTGCAAGACACTCCTACACAAGCAAATCATGTCATCTTAGGTACCCAAGTTTTCTTGGGTCCTTCATGGTTAGTCAAGTTGGTTCCTTTTGGAACCCATACCCTTTTAATCTTTCTTTTAGTTTTCCTTTTCCTATAGTCACATGCATTTGCTTTATGTCCTATATTTCCACAACAAAAACAGATCATTTTCTTAGTTTTATTTTTCCCAGCTTTGACAAAGAAGTTACTAAGAAGTTTTTGTTTATTTTTCGGTTTATACCCTAAACCCGCTTTATTAAATACGGCTCGTTGACTGTTAAGTATCATGTTTAACTTTTCAGAACTATATGTGAATTTTTCAACTAAGGGTTTGTATTTGTTAAGTTCTTTAGTTAATGTTTGATTTTCGGCTTTTAGATCATTTAGTTCTTTTGTTAGATCCTTGTTTAAGACTTGTTTATGGTTTTTGAGTTCTGAAAGTTCCTTAGTTAGTTTTTCATTATCTTTAGTTAAGGTACTAGTTTTCTTAATTAAGAGTTGGTTGCTTGTCTTAAGTTCTAGATTTTCTTTGGTAATAGCATCTTTATCCTTAATTAAAGAATCATACTTACGGATATAAGTTTGGTTAGTTACTTTTAGTTCCCTGTTTTTAACATTAACATCCTTATATTCAATCATTAGTTCGTTAAACGCATCATAAAGTTCATCAAATGAAAAATCATAGTGCGTATCAGAAGTTACCTCATTTTCGTTGGCCATGAAACAAAAATTGGCCTTCTCTTCTTGTTCTTCATCCGATGATGAGGATGATGCGTCGGAGTCCGATAGGGTGGTGACAAGGGCTTTCTTCTTCTTCTTGTACTTGCTGCTCTTTTTTAGTAAGGGACACTCAGCTCGGATGTGTCCCGGCTTTTTGCACTCATAGCACCCGATCCCCTCACTTTCCCTTTCCTTACCTTTGTCCTTGCGGTAGGAATTTGAGGGGCCTCTCCTTTGATGATAGGACTTCTTGTGGTTGATGAATTTCTTGAACTTGCGCACAAGAAGAGCCTCACCACCATCTTCCTCATCTTCTTCTTCTTCACTGCTGCTGCTGCAAGACAAGTCCTTGTTAGAAGAAGTAGATTTTAAAGCTATTACCTTTTTCTTATGGGAGGACTCTTCCTCGTTGTGTTGTTTCATGGTAAGCTCATGCGTCATAAGGGATCCAAGGAGCTCTTCAAGTGGAAGCTTGTTCAAGTCTTTAGCTTCTTGGATTGCCGTCACTTTAGCTTCCCACGACCTTGGTAGACACCGAAGGATTTTCCTGACAAGTTCACTGTTAGTATAGTTCTTGCCAAGGCTTTTTAGGCCATTGACAATATCAGTAAACCTAGTGAACATGCATGTAATTGTTTCGTTAGAGTCCATTTTAAATAGTTCATATTTATGAACCAAAATATTTATTTTGGACTCTTTCACTTGATTCGTGCCCTCATGGGTCACTTCAAGTCTGTCCCAAATCTCTTTTGCAGAATTGCAAGTAGAGACCCTATTGAATTCATTACGGTCTAAGGCACAATAGAAGACATTCATTGCTTTAGAGTTTAATTGTGCCTTCCTCATGTCATGTTCATCCCAGTCCATTTCTAGTTTAGGTACCTTAACACCATCTACGTATATGGATGGGATGTAGGGCCCATTTACTACAATGGACCACATCTCATAGTCTTGGGCTTGGATGAATATTCTCATCCTAGCCTTCCAGTATGAGTAGTCAGATCCATTGAAGAAAGGGGGTCTTTGGGTGGACTGACCCTCAATGTGAGAAGATCCAAATGGGGTTGTCATTTTGATCTTTTAACTCTTGAGTGGAAGAGTTTTTGGCTCTGATACCACTTGTTGCCCAGATAGACAACCCAAGAGGGGGGGGTGAATTGGGTTTTAAATTAATTTGGATAATTAAAACGTTATGGATGATTAATTAAAAACTATTGCAAGTTATTTAATTAATGCTAAGTGCTGTGAGTGATGTGAGAGGAAGAAGAGAAGAGACAATCCAATGCAAACACAGAGTTTTATAGTGGTTCGGAGCTACCCCTTGCTCCTACGTCCACTCCCCAAGTCTCTCTTGGGAATTCACTATAACCTCCTTGGATTACAGCCGGTTGTTTTGCAAGCTCACAACCAAACTTGTTGTTTTACGAGCTCACAACGAACTCGGTCGGTTTTCCCAGGCTCACCGACTAGAACCAACCCCGATTGTTTTCCCGGGCTCACAATCAAACCCTTACACACGTTGGTTTTTAACTTGGCTCACCAACCAACCTTAAACCCCTTGATTCAATCCCCCGATTGAATCAAGTAAATACAAGAGATAGAAGAAAACAGAAAATAGCTTCTCAAAAAGCAGATTTAAAACAATATAATCGTAAAGGAGTTAGAAGCCCTCAAACGCTTTTAAGCTGGTGAAGAGGTATGGCTTCTGGAACTCCGGTCTCCTCTTGAAAGAGTGGTCGACTTGAATGCAGGAGGAGGAAGCTTTGATTGTTGGGAAGAAGTTGTTGGAGCAGTAAATGCAGATCTTCCCTTTTTCGTTTAAGAGCACTTGGAGAGCTTGAAAACTTGAATGCTTGGAGTGGAATATCTGTTCTCTACCTTGCTACAGTCCTCTGTGGCTATTTAAGCCAACCCCCACGGAAACTAGCCGTTACTCTGCTTTTTCTGGCCGTTCTGCACACTCTCCGCAGCCTGACAATATGACCGTTGGTGGGTTGGAGTCGACTCGCGCGATCAGGAGTCGACTCGGCTGTAGCAGGAGTCGACTCACGCTTTTCCGGAGTCGACTCGGCAACTGTTCCAAATTTGAATTAAAGTTGCAGTCTTGACTGGGAGTCGACTCGTCTTGACCTGGAGTCGACTCGCCAACTTCTGGAGCTGACGTGGCAATTTTGGAGTCGGCTCATCCACTGAAGTCCGTGGATCCAAATTTGAATTTTGTCCACTCGAGTCGACTCGACTGTCCTGGGAGTCGACTCGAATCTCAGAGCCCGAACTCCCGATTCTCTGTCTTTTGGCTCATCCAGTCTTGGAGTCGACTCGAACTTCCTTGGAGTCGACTCGGCTCTCAGTTTCCAAAAGTTGGTCTTCTGTCTTTTGACGTGAAGCTTGTCTCGAAGTCGACTCGAGCTGTCTGTGAGTCGACTCGAATCTCAGAGGCAGTAACATGGTCTTCTGTCTGTTGATGGTCGCTCAGTCTCGGAGTCGACTCGCGTACTGCGGGAGTCGACTCGAATCTCAGAGTCCGAAGATCGTTCTTTGACTTTTTCTTTGTGTTTCTCTTGGAGTCGACTCTTACTACCCTGGAGTCGACTCGTTGAACATTGGAGTCGACTCGCGCACTTCGGGAGTCGACTCGTTGACAGTTTCTGAGTTGAAGCTTTCTGTCCTTCTGTCTGTTCTCAGTCGGAGTCGACTCGTACTGATCTGGAGTCGACTCGAGCTCGTGCCAGTGAACTTGATACGCTTGGAGTCGACTCGTGATACTCGGGAGTCGACTCGAGTCTCAGACATTGGTTCATGCAGACTTCTTAACTTATCCAAAATACTATGAACCAAGTCTAGAAACACTTGGACAGGATTTTCACTGAAACACTCAATTGAATTCATTAGTAATCACAAAATATACTCAAATGCTTTGAGCTCATCAAAATCAAATGGGGTTTTAATCAATCACTCCACACTTTTATTAAAAACTCTATAGGCTTTACTTGTCGTAGAATACCCCAAAAATATACCCTCAACAGATTTAGAATCAAATTTACCTAAGTTATCCTTCCCATTATTATGAACGAAACACCTACATGCAAAAACATGAAAATAGTTTACTTTGGGCTTTCTATTTTTCTAAAGTTCATAAGGTGTTTTCTTTATAATAGGTCTCAATAAAACTCTATTTAATATATGACATGAGGTATTAATGGCTTCTCCCCAAAAATACTTAGGGAGGTTACTTTCACATAGCATGGTTCTAGTCATTTCCTCTAGGGTTCTATTCTTCCTTTCTACAACTCCATTTTGTTGTGGTGTCCTAGGTGCAGAAAAATTATGAGTTATCCCCTTTTTACTACAAAATTCATCAAATAGATGATTTTCAAATTTCGTTCCATGGTCACTTCTAATAGCTATGACTGAAGCATTTCTAGTATTAGTTACTTCCTTATGAAATTTCTTAAATACTGAAAATGCTTGATCTTTATGAGCTAAAAATATGACCCAAGTATATCTAGAAAAATCATCTACAATAACAAGACCATATTTGTTTCCACCTAGACTTGTGGTTCTAGTTGGTCCGAATAGATCCATGTGTAGAAGTTCAAGAGGTCTAGAGGTAGAGACACACTTTATGGATTTAAAAGAACTCTTAGATTATTTGCCATATTGACAAGCTTCACAAATTTTATTTTTCTCAAATTTTAGTTTTGGCAAACCTATCACGGAATCTCTTTTAACTAGTTTTGATATTGTATCCATACTTGCATGACCTAACTTACGGTGCCATAACCAACTTGCATCATTATCCTTAGTATCATTAACAACTAAACAGGGGTTATGTTTGGCAAGATCCTCAAGATCTACTACGTACACATTGCCACGTCTAATTTCTTTAAATACTAAACTGTTGTCAATTGAGTTGGTTATGATGCATAAAGATGGTTTGAACAGAACATCAAAACCTCTATCACACAATTGACTAATGCTAAGTAGGTTATGCTTAAGACCATCAACATATCGAACATTATCAATAAAGGTTGAAGGGGTGATTTGTACTTTACCTATACCAATGATGTGACCTTGGTTATTGTCTTCAAATGTCACAGCACCTCCCTTCTTAGGCTCAAGGGTGAAGAATTGGTCTTTGTCACCCGTCATGTGTCTTGAGCAGCCACTATCCAAGTACGAACAGTTTTTGTCGACCTTGGCTGCAAGACACTCCTACACAAGGAAATCATACAATTTTAGGTACCCAAGTTTTCTTGGGTCCTTCATGGTTAGTAATGTTGGTTCCTTTTGGAACCCAAACTTTTTTAATTTTTTCTTTAGTTTTTCCTTTTCTATGATCACACACATTAGCTTTATGTCCTATTGTTCCACAGCAAAAACAGGTTATTTTCTTAGTTTTGCTTTTTCCTGCTTTTACAAAGAAATTACTAAGAAGCTTTTGCTTATTTTTAGGTTAATACCCTAAACCAGCTCTATTGAACACTGCTCGTTGACTATTAAGTATCATTTCCAATTTTTCAGAGCTATATGTAAACTTTTCTACAAAAGATTTGTACTTTTCAAGTTCTAGTGCCAACTTTTGTTTTTCTGTTTTTAGTGCATTTAAGTCTTTTGTGAAATTACCTCCAATAGTTTGTTTATCCTTTTTAAGTTCAGAAATTTTCTTGGTTAGTTTTTCGTTATCTTTAATTAAGGTATTAGTTTTTTGAATTAACATTTGGTTGCTTGTTTTAAGTTCTAAATTTTCTTTAGTGATAAAATCCTTATCCTTAACTAATTTATCGTATTTATGGAGGTGAGATTGATTGGTTAGTTTTAGCTCTTTATTCTTAAGGCTTATTGTCTTATATTCATCCATTAATTCATTAAACGCATCATATAACTCATCAAAGGTAAAATCTAAATGCATTTCAGATGTTACCTCATTTTCGTTTGCCATAAAGCATAGATTGGCCTTTTCTTCTTGTTCCTCATCCGATGATGATGATGATGTATCGGAGTCCGATAGGGTGGAGACAAGGACCTTCTTTTTCTTGTACTTGCTGGCCTTCTTGAGCAAAGGACATTCTGCTCTGAAGTGTTCCGGCTTCTTACATTCGTAGCATCCGATTCCCTCATTTTTTCTTTCCTTACCTTTATCCTTGTGATAGGAACTTGAGGGGCCTCTCCTTTGATGAAAGGACTTCTTCCGGTTGATGAATCTACGGAATTTTCTTACAAGAAGAGCCTCATCATCCTCTCCCTCATTGTCTTCCTCTTCACTGCTGCTGCTGCAAGATAAATCTTTGTTAGTAGAAACAGATTTGAGGGCTATTACCTTTTTCTTGTGAGAGGACTCTTCTTCAATGTATTGTTTCATTGTTAGCTCATGCGTCATGAGGGATCCAAGTAGCTCCTCGAGTGGCAGCTTGTTTAAGTCCTTGGCTTCTTGGATTGCCGTTACTTTGGCTTACCATGACCTTGGCAAACAACGAAGAATCTTCCTGACAAGGTCACTGTTAGTATAATTTTTGCCAAGACTTTTTAGGCCATTGACAATGTCAGTAAATCTAGTAAACATGCAAGTGATTGTTTCATTGGAATCCATCTTAAATAATTCATACTTATGAACTAATATATTTATTTTAGACTCTTTTACTTGATTTGTGCCCTCGTGGGTCACTTCAAGTCTATCTCAAATCTCTTTTGCAGAATTGCAAGTAGAGACTCTATTGAATTCATTTCTATCTAAAGCACAATAAAGCACATTCATTGCTTTGGCATTTAGTTGTGCTTTCCTTATATCATTGTCATCCCAATTCTTTTCAAGTTTGGGTATAGTAACACCCTCTACAAAAATTGATGGGATGTATGGTCCATTAAGTATGGTGGTCCACATCTCATAGTCTTGTGCTTGGATAAATATTCTCATCCTAGCCTTCCAATATGAGTAGTCGGATCCATTAAAGAATGGAGGTCTATGGGTGGACTGCCCCTCAATATGAGAAGATCCAAATGGGGTTGTCATTTTGATCTTTTACTCTTTTGGTAAAAGAGTTCCGGCTCTGATACCACTTGTTGCCCAGATAGACAACCCAAGAGGGGGGGTGAATTGGGTTTTTAAATAATTATTGCAATTAAACGCTTTGTGAGTAACTAATTAAATCTTTTTTCGAGTAGATTAATTAGATGCTATATGCAGTGGATGAAGGGAAAGTAAGAGACAATAAAGCAATCACGAACACAAGCAAATTTATAGTGGTTCGGAGCTAGCCCTTGCTCCTACGTCCACTCCCCAAGCCTCACTTGGGAATTCACTATAACCCCTCAGCCGGTTGTTTTACAAGTTCACAACCCAACTTGTTGTTTTACGAGATCACAACGAACTCGGTCGGTTTTTCCAGGCTCACCGACTAGAACCACCCAATTGTTTTTTCCGGGATCACAATCAAACCCTTACACCGTTGGTTTTAACCTAGGCTTACCAACAAACCTTACAACCCTTGATTCAATCTCCTGATTGAATCAAGTAAGAAACAAAGAGTTGAAAACAAACAGAAAAAGGAAGCTTCTTTAACAAGCAAATATTCAGCGATAATGAAAAGAGAGAAGTTAAGAGCCCTCAAATAGATTTATAAAGATGTAGAGGAGGGCTTCTCGAACTCGGGGTCTCCTCTTGAATGTCTCGAAGATTTGATGACTGACGGAGACTTCTTGAATACTGGGAAGAGTTGGTTGGATGGAGATTTAATGCCCCTCTTCCTTCTTTCACTTGTATTTGCTTTGAAATCCTTTGGTAGGTAGAGATTTCTTGTTTTCTTTGAATGGAATGTCACTTCTCTACCTTGCTACAGTTCTCTGTGGCTATTTAAGCCATTCCCCACGAAAACTAGCCGTTAGACCCAATATTCTAGCCGTTCTGCACATTCTGCAACTCCTGACAATGTTTCCGTTGGGATCGGAGTCGACTCGCGCGATCTGGAGTCGACTCGCCTGTTGCAGGAGTCGACTCATGCTTTTCTGGAGACGGCTCGGCAACTGTTCTGGATTTGAATTAAAGTGCTGTCTCGACTGGGAGTCGACTCGACTCAACCTGGAGTCGACTCCCCAATGTCTGGAGCTGACCTGGCACTTTTGGAGTCGACTCGTTCCAAGGAATCCAGAGATGTATTTTTCAAGTTTGCTCACTCGAGTCGACTCGGATATTCTGGGAGTTGACTCGACACTCAGAGTCCGAAGTCCCGATCTTCTGTCTGTTGACTTGTGCCGTCTCGGAGTCGACTCGAACTGTCTCGGAGTCGACTCGGCTCTCAGAGAAGAAAATTTAGTCTTCTGTCTTTAGGGTCGCGCTGCCTTGGAGTCGACTCGAACTGTCTTGGAGTCGACTCGCCTCTCAGAGACGAAAATACCGTCTTCTGTCTTTGGGGTTGCGCTGTCTTGGAGTGGACTCGGACTTTGCGGAAGTCGACTCGGCTCTCAGTGTCCGAAATTTGCTCTCTGACTTTTGCCTTGTATTACTCTGGGAGTCGACTCTCGCTTCCTTAGGAGTCGACCTGCCAACCATCGGAGTCGACTCGAGTTCTTCGGGAGTCGACTCGGCTCTCAGGGTCCAAAATAGCTTCTCTGTCTTTCTGTCTGTTACTCCCTGGGGTCGACTCGTACTACTCTGGAGTCGACTCGGCACTCATCGGAGTCGACTCGCGCTCTTCAGGAGTCGACTCGTTGACAGGTTATGAGATGAATCTTTCTGTCCGTCTGTCTGTTCTCAGTCGGAGTCGACTCGTAATGTACAGGAGTCGACTCGAGCTTGTGCCAGTGCTTCTGATATGCTTGGAGTCGACTCGTAATCTCCCGGAGTCGACTCGAGTCTCAGACTTTGGTTCAAATTGAATTCTTTACTTATCCAAAATGTATTGAACCAAATCTTGAGATACTTAACCATAAATTTACAAGTATTTGACTGAAACACTAGATTGAATTCATTAGTATAACTTAAGATATACTCAAATGCTTTGAGCTCATCAAAATCAAATAGGGTTATAATCAATCACTCCACAGTAGATTTCTGATACTTCAACCGCTCGTAGAGATGATGATGATGGAGCTGAATCCTGTCCCTAATACATTCTAGACTGTTTTTTATAGAGTTTGATATGTATATGTTTCTTATATTTTTCAAAGTACATTGTAATTCTAAACTTATTATGTAAATTTAATCAGATATGACAATATAAATATTTTGAATGATCTGAATATTTGTGTCAATGTAAACATATATAATACAAGTTCATATTGTTATAATGTGTGTTTTATGATATGCATTTATATTTTTAAGTTTTTTTAAAAAAAATTACAAATTCCGATACTTTTAAGCATCGGTAAAAAAACGTCGTGGCACATGCTCGGCACGCCAACGCCGACGCTTTTAAAGCTTCAGTGAAAGTTAGGATTATGCCGACGCTTTCATTAGCATCGGTAAAAATAGAAATTTGCCGACGCTTTTATGCATTGGCAAAAAGCATGAGGTTGGTATTCGTTTGGTATTTGCCGACGCGTTATAAGCGTCCGCAAATTCCTATTTTTGCCGATATTTTTATGTAGCGTAGGCAAAAACTTTTGCTACTCCGGTATCGCCGACGCTTTTGCGACGTTTTAATTAGCATCGCTGGAACTTTAGCCGATGTTTGTAAGCATCGGTAAAGATTATAAAAAGTGCCGGAAAAGATGAGTTTTTCTGTAGTGATCGTTTTCTTTTGATAAATATTTGCAGACTCACTTCAAACACAATTTGTGGGTTAAACGTGGATCGATGGAAGTGAACGATCCAATCCCTTGGGTCCATACATGACAAACTCTAATGTGATCCAAAAAGAGAATATATCTCTTTTCTAGAACGAAAGGTGAACATCATGACGCGCGAACTCGGTCCCACAGTTTTTGCGCCGCAGTCTTAAACGGTCATGAAGGATTTTTCCAGCACAACAAATATAGTACAAGAGAGATAAGAACAAGCTCTAAGAAAAGCTACCTAGATACTTTGACCTTCTAAGAAAAAAAGATACCTTATGGATTTATGTTACTGTTTCACCTTTAACTCTAGAATCTCATGTAAGCATAGGTCAGTTACTCGAATCTGTCGTGTATTAATATATATATATATATATATATATATATATATATATATATAGAGAGAGAGAGAGAGAGAGAGAGAGAGAGAGAGAGAGAGAGAAGGTTAGGCATGGTAGCAAAACATGTGGGTGAGTAATTCAAAGGCTGCCCATGAAAACAACATCAATGAATTGAATGAGTTCCACATCATCCACAATATTTAGCACCTAAATAACCACAGTTGCATGCAAAAGGCCACATGCCCATCTATAAGAAGAGATTTTAGATAGACTAGATCCTACTTCTCCTGATATTTGTAAGGATAGATATAATGGAGTTATTCTATAGTTGTGCTAATAAGACCTGGGTCTCAAGAGAGAGTCCAACAAGTAACCATGCATCAAGCTCAGCCAATGGAATTGCACAAATCCTTGGGTGTTGTCCCCAGATTAGAATCGAATCATTGTCCTCGACAAATTTCAGAGTGGGATGGCCAAAAAGAAAACGTCTCTTGGTGTACCGTCAATACTACTCTTCATGGGATCGTTCCGCGTCCTTTCTTCTAGAAAAGCGGTGTGTCGGATTCAACTCGCCATCCCAAAGTTTCTTTCTAGAAGAAATGAGTTCTAGCCTAAATTCTCCTCTCTTTTGGAAGTACAAGTAACCATCCTTTGGACGCCAACACCACAACTCTTGCTGGCTCAACACATTGCCAACGTATCAGAAAAGCTTTTCCTTTGGACAAACAATCCTATAGGAACAGTATATTTTGCTATATATATATGAGCTTATTTTCAGCCATATTCCACCCATTGAGGTGATGGACTACTGGATCATAGCTCAGCTATCCACCCCTCTGCCGGCGTCTGAAGGGAGCGGCGACTCCGAGACCGGCTTGGAGTTTGCCGATGACCATGGCCTTCTATGCATGCAAGAACGAGCAGCCGATGATGATGATGATGATGATGATGCAGAGTCATGCAGCTACAACTCGTCTAGTAGAGATCCAATTGAGCATGTATTAGATGATGGTGGTGAAAGTGATGGTGATGATGATGAGGCTCATGGTGTGGATCAGGAGGGAGTTTTTGCGTGGTTGCCGGCGAATGCGAGGGCGAAGATTAAGGAAGAAAAGGAGGTGAAGGTGGTGGATTCGGAGGATGATGACAGGCTGTTTTGGGAGACTTGCTTGGCTACTGGGTACTAGGTAGACCCATCTAAATTTTGTCCATGTTTCACCTCTTGGAGACCTGCTTGCTTGGCTTCTGGGTTTAGATTTGCTATGTATGAGACGATTGATGTGGGAGAATTTTGATGTTTTATATTTTTGTTGTACGAAAGTGTGAATATGGTTTGAGTCCCATATTCCATTTCTTTAACTTGTTGCTATAGTTGTGAAGGGCTCAAGAAAAATTTCCTTGCACCAACTACCTGCGAGAAGAAAGGGAAGGACATACGTGGATGTGATATCAGTTAGGCTCGAGGAGTTTTTATTATATTTTATTTTTTTCTAATGTTAGTTCTTGATAAATGTACTGAGTTTTGGTTGGTTCACTTGTTTCTTTTCATTTAGATTAACTAAGTCTTCTAATCTGACATTTATAAAAACGAATGTATTGGTGAATATTTTTTAGTAGAGAATAGGAGGCAAATTTTTTTTCTAAATTTAGGTATCAGCATATGATAAATTGGAAAACAAATTTAACTCACTTTACTTCCTACCATTTAGATTGTATAGTGTCCTATTTATGACAAGTTAACTAGAAATCTTATATGAAAAACCTAGATAATAAATTAAAATATTAAAAAAAATTAAAAGCTGAAGAGCTTTTCAACTTTTGATAGCAGTTTTGGGCTTAACTCCATCTGCCTGGCTTTATCTACCTTTCAATTTCTTGTCAGGAGCTAGTTTACATGGCAAAATATTTAGATGGCATAAGTTTTTGGACAGTCGTCACAAGATGAAGAGAGGGGTTTGATGTCCTCATGAATCAACATCCATTTAGGATGGAGTTCGAATCTCAGAAGAGGTGAGATAAGCCATTCCTTGTCCTCCATTCCCGTCCTTATCTAAGCTATTTCCTTCTTTTATGATCAAAGATTTAAATCATCCAGTGGAAGTCTTTTGGAACCATTTTTTCCTTTTTGCTATGTATCGATCGCAACCATCTTATAGTGGAAACTGAATAGTCAAAGCACGATGGGACTCCTATTAACGGTCCATCTATTTTGTAACTAAAAAAAAAAAATGTAAAGCATTCGTTCCATCCATATTCTTCTTCCTCATCAAGCCTTTCTTTTCTCATTATTCGTCCGTAGGGCTTTGCTCCTCCTTAAGTCTATTTCTCCTCCTTTGAATCCCTCATTTTTTAGATACCCACCCAAGGACGACCTAAAACACACCATCAGATAAATTGATATACGGTTTCACAAATATGTTGTTCACAAATACATAATATATGACTAGATGATACATACCTAGTAAATTAGTCATCCGGCAATCTAATATACATCTTCAAGTAAATTGATACATAATTTTTAAATATAATATTTGCTAGTACATAGTTCGTGCTATACACTCGAAAGAAATTTGGAGAAGAGAAAGAAAAGCCTCACGAACAAATGGCTTGATGAGTTAAAAAAGATACGGGCGTAATGGATGCTTCACATATTTTTTTTTTAAGTTACAGTAAGGATGAACTCTACTAGTAGGAGTCGTCTCATGCTGTTTTGATTCTTCCATTTCTACTTCAAGATAGTTGCAATGATATATTCACAAAAAAGAAAAAAGAGGATAGCTCTAGATTATTTTTTTTGGTGCATGCAACCGATTATTTTTGTTCACCACTTCCACTCCACATGCATGCAACACATGCACGCATGTATGCATGCATGAAGACCAGGGGGAGTGCACTTAATGCAATGCAAGAAAGACCATATCATATTAGGTACGGACGGCATAAAGAGAAAGGGATATTATAATAATATTTTTTAAGTAAAAAGTTCTATAATCATATTACTCCTAATTATATGCGCAAATAAGATAACGATCCATGGTAGCCATTGGGTTCCACTTCTGGCCGGTTGCACCCACTCCATCATGATGTGATGCACATTGAGCACCAGCTTGGATTCCGAACGTGGAAGTCCATGCATATTAACCACAGGAAAACGATAAGGCAGAAAGAGACGCATGGACATGTGGGGGAATACAGTGTCCCCATGCTCCTCGGATGTGATATTAAATCGCCTTTTTTTTTTTTAACTGAGATACGTCATTCTTTCCTCCCTGTGAGGCCCGTAGACTACTAGTTCAATGTTTCAGAAAGCGAACCATGCAGTAGACTAGGTCGCCTTCTTTATCGCCCAACACTTTAGAAAGTTTTCGTAGACATCTGCAGCAGATACATCCTCTCTCTTGTATTCTTTATTTTCTCTTGATTTGGTAGAATGTATCTATGTTAGAGCTATATGAATTGCCGTTGTTACAAAAAAAGAAAGAAAGAAAGAAAGAAAGAAAGAAAGAAGACAGCGATCAAGCCCTCTCCTCAATTTCTTTCCCTTCGCTCTCTTTTTCCATTTTCCTGTTTGGAAAAGCTCGCCTTCAGTGGAGGCTACTTTATATTTCTACCCAACGGTCAAAAGTAGAAGAAACAAACTACTAGCTATAGCAAGAACCTTAACCCGTTTCAAAATTTTGTTAAAAGTTCTGCTATATCTTTATTGATTGGCTGAACATTTCGATCCATTTTTCCATGTCAATACTTATTTCTCTTTTTGAGAGTAGGACTCGTAGATAATTGGCTATACCAGATTATTTGGTACAGCTACCAAAACTTTATTCACAACCGGGTAAGTTGGCACTTTTTTATTATTTAAAGCAAAACTAATATCTATTATACTCTCAAAAATTAAAAATTCCTATCAAAACTAGATACGATACATATAAAAAATATGATAAAAAAATTGTATTAAGCATAAAACTATCGAGAAATACAATCATGCAGATCTAATCATTCCTCAAATAGTAATCGCTATCACTACAAAAAAATAGTTTTCTCCGACCATGATCTGTCGATGCTAGAAAAAAATATCGGTAATTTAATCACCGTGCTAAAATTTATCAACGCTTTTCAACAGTATCGTCAGAAATTAAACTAAAACGACGCTTATAAGCATTCCGAACAAATTTAGTCGCCGCACTAAAACTTGCCAAAATTCACATTCTTGATCCAAGCAAATTAATTACTTGATCTAGGCACGGGGACTAAATTTGGTGGAGGGCAACATGTATATTGGGTTCTTCTTTTCTGGCAATGTCGACCATTGGATGATGTTTTATATAGATCTTAAAACATTTCGAACATCTCCATCATCTACCTACGCAAAGTAGTCAGTCTATGATCCAATTGTAGATAAGCACGAAGAAAGGCAAAACCTTCTTGGGTGCCAAAGATACAACATTTGTCCTCTCCTTTATCCATTTCTCTTCTAGAAGGCCAGTCATCTTCTGGGAAACCGGGCATTAGACGGCAACGACATGATTACCTTCCAACCATGAATAGGACAGCTACCGATACCACCACCTCGTCCTGTCGTCCACACCAATACTGTGCACCCACGAATCAATTCCCGTGCACATCGCCAGCACCATGAAACCTGCACCTACCTACATGAACGCGCAGCTCCGCTTCCACCGCTCATCGATCCTATATATCCTCTCTGCGCTGCAAAACCATGAATTGGAGGCAATGGATAGGCCTTCTCCAGAAACCATGGAAGCGAGCGGCGACTCCGAGGAGAACTCCGGTCTGGGTACTGCAACGGTGACGATGGTGACCGGAGAACGCGACGGCGATGATGGTGATGCTGAGTCACGCTGTGGTGGATATGATGAGGAGGATGGTAATGATGATGGTGATGAGGAGGAGGAGGAGGAGAGATGGGTGTGTTGGAGAACATGGCTTGTAGAGAGGGCTTCTGCGTGCCAACCGGCGCCTGGAGAGGACGTAGGGGGATGGCAGGATGGTTATGATGGTAGGGAGGAGATGGTGAATGATGAGATATTGGAGGAGAACAGGCGTTTCTGGGATGCTTGCTTGGCTGATGAATACCCATATTAGATTAGCTATAGTCCAATGTATTCTCGCAACTATGTGCCTTCTCTTTGTCTATTTCTTCTTCTTCTTCTTCTTCTTTCCGCTTTATTTTTTCTTTCTCTTGTTTTCTTTTCAAAAAAAAAATAATGATCAAAATATCACCAATTGTGGATAAAAATAATAAGAAATTATTCGTGTCAAACACTTTGTACAAACACCTTTTTAAAGTTCAAATGAAATAAGAAGGATGCGCATGTTGGGCTACTCCTATATATGTTTTTATGTGGAAAGGGCGACCAAAAAGTGCCAATAAAACCGTAAAATTTCAGGTTTTTTGTTATGAGAGCAAGCAATCAACAGGTTAATAATTAGCTGCTACTGCAGTAGTATAACATCATATTTCTAATCCCAGTTGTGTCTGCATCTGTTAGATATCTTTAACATGATGATGATGATGCATCAAGGCGGCATATATTCATTCACAAGGATTAGTAGAAACATGAATACATTTACCTTATTACTTGCCATCTAAGATGGGTTAGGGAGCCAGTGCAGCAAGGAAATTAATACTGGCCAAGAGAGCATCAACTGATGCTCAATATACCACTAATCATTAGGGACAAATATGGTGGTGAAAAGAGTTCGATGCCTTACATCAATATATATATATATATACACACACACACCATGTGACACAAGAGAATTGGTGCAACTCATGGAGCCCATGCAATAGATGGTAGTTTTTTGCCTTCTCATATATATATATATATATATATATATATATATATATATATATATATATATATATATATATATATATATATATATATATATATCAGCATTCGAAAATCCATGCTCCTTTGAGAACTGTGACCATCCCATGAATGGTCCTCCACTGCCACAGCCAAAAACCATGGTGGTCCAATTTCCCCAACTATGCCATCATCACCTTCTTTTCATCTCTTTCCACAAAAGAAGAGTCTTGCTCAACTCCTACGATCCCCTCACACAACCATCAAACAACTCCAAAAAATCCATGCCCAACTCCTCCTCCAATACCCATCCCCTCCACTCCACCTCTTCAACTCCATGATCTTGGCCTATGCCTCCTCTCCTTTCCCCTCCCATGCCTTGGCCTTCTTCGCCACCCATATCCATCCTCCAATCCCCAATATGTTCACCCTGCAGTTCCTTCTCAAGGCCTCCTCCAAATCCAACTCCATCACTCACACCACCCAACTCCACTCCATCTCCTTCAAGCTTGGGTTCGATGACTGCACCAGTCTCCAGAATGGCTTTCTCCATTCCTACTGCACTTCTGGCCAGTTGGCCGACGCCCGCCGCCTTTTTGATGAAATGCCTCACCGCGATACTGTTTCATTCAATTCCATGATTCATGGCTATGCCGAGCTGGGGGATATGAGCTCTGCGTCCTGGCTATTTGAACAAGTTCCGGTCCGAAGTCCTATCTCGTGGACTTCGATGATCACCGGGTTCGCCAATGCCGGCGATGTGGTGTTGGCTAGAAAGCTCTTTGAAGAGATGCCTCAGAGGGATTTAATTTCATGGAATGCTATGATCTCAGGTTATGTGCAGAACAGGCAACCTCTCATGGCCTTGGATTTGTTTTCTCAGATGATCTCTGAAATTTTGAAGCCAAACAGGGTGACTGTCGTTAGTGTTCTTTCTGCTTGTTCGATTGCAGGAGCTTTGGATGCTGGCAAGTGGATCCATGTTTATATACATAAGAACAAGTTTCGCTTGGACCCATATCTGGGTTCGGCTCTCATTGACATGTACTCCAAGTGTGGGGCTGTCGAGTTTGCTTCGGATGTTTTTGTGAGCTTGATGGAGAAGAACACATGCACTTGGAATGCAATGATCAATGGTTTGGCTCTGAACGGCCAAGCCGAGAAAGCTCTGGACGTGTTTAGCCAAATGCAGCTCGATAGGAGAGTTTTACCTGATGCAGTTACCTTTGTGGGTGTCCTCTTGGCTTGCAGCCATGGTGGGTTTGTGGAGGAAGGAAGGAAGCATTTTTACTCCACGACGAGGAAGTATGGAGTAAGCCTAGTAGTGGAACATTATGCCTGTATGGTTGATCTTCTTGGGCGGTGCGGGTTTTTGAAGGAAGCAGAAGAGATCATAAGAAATATGTCAATTAAGCCAGACATCGTGGTTTGGAGAGCTTTACTTGGAGGATGTAGGATTTACAAGGATGTTGAATTAGCCGAGAGAGTTGTTTTGGAGATGGAGACACATGGAAGTGGTGATTATGTGCTGCTATCAAATCTTTATGCTTCAGTTGGGAGATGGGGAGATGTAGAGAAGGTCAGGATGATCATGAAGGACAAAGGGATTGAGAAAACACCTGGCTGCAGTTCAATCGAGATCAATAACACAATCCATGAATTCATATCAGGCGACAAATCTCACCCACAACACAGAGAGATCTATGCCAAGCTGGAAGAGTTGGGGACAAGAATGAGCGAGGAAGGATATATTGCAGGGACAGCGGAGGTTTTGTATGACATTGATGAGGAAGAGAAGGAACAGGCACTTGGGCATCATAGTGAGAAGTTGGCCATCAGTTTTGGCCTCCTCAGTACTGCTCCTGGGACTCCTCTTAGGATCGTGAAGAATCTCCGGATTTGTATTGATTGCCACAATGCCACCAAGCTGATATCTAAGATCTGCAATCGAGGAATTGTGGTTCGCGATCGAGTCAGGTTCCACCATTTCAAAGATGGGATATGTTCTTGCAATGATTTTTGGTAGGATACTGCAACAAAATATACATGATTAAATTCATAAATGCTGTCCATCATCAATAGATCAATGGTCACTGTATCATCACAGTTTTTCTGAAATACTGTATGTATACTGTATAATGTGCATGGCCCAAACAAAACAATGCAATTCCAGCATGAAGTTGAGCTATATTCACATTCTGGAACAAGCCAACCACCATTGAACTCTTTCTTTGTGATTGTTTTATATAGTAAAACTATTTAGAAATGCTGAGATAACCATTGCCACAAATTATAGATTAATGGTTGGCACAAATATTGTACATGGTACATCTCTGCAATTTTGAATTTGCTTCAATGGCATCAGTTTACATTGCCTTTTCATGTTAGCTGAGCTTTGTTAAGTGCCTTAAGCTATTAAAATTTTAAAGAACAGACCAAGTGTGTTTATTGACATGGCCTTCAGGGACTGGAAGAACTCTCCTCCAAAATTCCAGTCTCTCCCTTGCATTCCAATCCCAGTTTGCTCAAGCTAGATCTGTAGATATCTTTGCCAACAGTACTTCGCTGTAAATTTTCCAATGGTTCATCTCCTGCTGATTGTTAAAGTGACTTGATTGTCATCTAATATGCTTTCCAGTACCCCACAGATGTCCAACTCCCATTGGCTAATGAACTCTGTTTGTTGTTCTGTTGATCATATGGCGACAATAAAGGCCAATCTTTACCTTTTCTAGCATATTAAAGACTTGACTCTTGAGCTAGTTTTACACTAAAGATCTTGAAGTACAATGGTAGCATCATCAGATCCACACATTACCCAGTAGCCTTCTTTGTAAGGCCTCCTGCTTCAGAAAGAGCTCCACACTATCCTCAGGTGGACCAGAGAGTTTGGGACTTTGCCCAAGGGGGGAGTTGCAAGTGGTTAAACCAAGATACAATATGGAACTATTTTTGGTATTTTTAGATGCCTTAAATCTATCAGGGCTAAGGATCACAAATGTCATTTCACGGCGTAGATAATAATTTATCATGAAAATACTTAATCATTAAAGAGCTGACATAAATCAAGTATTCCTTGCATTAGCCAGTTAATCAGATTCCATTTGATAGCATTGAAGGCAGGGAACAGTACAGGTCTGATGCAATTACATCAAGATAAGGAAAAGGAGTGGTAGGAGAAAAAGATGACTATTTTTTGAGTGAATTATATGAATACTGAATCCAACTTTTTAAAGCATATATTATAAATATATATTGTTTTGACATACCAAAATGGAATTGGTTTTGTTAGATTGATTTATATTATATCATATTCTCAAGCCTTGTTTTCCCCTTGAACTAGAATTGTATTTTTATAACAGTTAGATCCCTCTTTAACAGAAAGTAGATGAAGTGCATACCACTGGCATTTAGAAGGCAATACCTTCACCATAGCCAATGTTCTATAGGCAACCAGCAGGTAAGATAGGAAAAAAATGGTAGATGCCATAGTCAGTCATCTCTATCCACATCATCACAAGGATACTTATAGACAACTAAGACAGGGCAATGGAATGCTGATCATCTGGTTACGTCATCAAGTAGGTTTTCGTTCGATTTTTTTTTCCTCCTTTTACAAACAGATGCATTTCCTTGTCTCTTTGTATCATTACATAGGTGATGGTTACATTTTTCAATAAAAAGAAAAAGGAACCAGAACCTCATATGAAACACTTGTGAAACTACTCCATTGCACAACATGATAAGAAGTAGCTGCAAACTGAGAACATCTGCTGAGCTCTGGGGCTCATCTTTATTTAAGCTATCAAATTTGAATTAGATTTTAGGTTTGGAACTTATTTGCAGCAAGGAATTCAGAAAAAATTGTAGAAGGCTAGTACATAAAACAGAAGAGAATGTAAAAATTGACAATGAGACATTGATTCAGATGTTTGATAAGACATCCAAACTACTTCGATTGTGCAGGCTGCATTAATTTTGTGAAAATGTATGCCAGAAATAGGGCCATCTGTGTCATTTAAAAGATAAAGCATTTGATTTGCGCTGACTACTTTCGGTAAGCATTCCATATTATGACAGAACAGGAAGGGAAGTAAGGATGACATAGAATCAGGGGCTTCCTTCATAAGAATTACCATTTAAACAGACCATAGAAATCTTTTCCTGCATATTTTCAATTTGCTTCTTCACTGAGACTGGAGTGGTAAAAAATCATATCATGAAGGCTTTATCAAGAATATCAGATGTTGATACAAGGCTTGCTCAAGTACTGATAAAAATCATAGCAAGGAGGCTTTATCAAGAAATATTCTTGATCAGAAAATTTACTAATTATGACAAATTTCATCATGCTAACATATTTCATGATGGGCTAGGTAATTCGACATTCAACACCTTTGACCAAAAAAAAAAGAACAAAATTTTACTAAAATTTTACTTATGGTATCACCAATAATACTTTGGGTTTGTGGGATCACTGATTGTTTCCTCTGCATCCAGTCTAGTTGTGTGCCAGCAACTCCTAATTAAGTAGCAAGCGCTCATATATGAATGCGAATTTCTGATGTGGTCTGACTACAGAGTATAATTCATGTTTCAGTACCTGAAGTGGGAAGATTTCTCACATTGATGGAGCTTCAAAGTGCTACAGAATAATGAAGTCTGCTACTTCTGGGGTGCAATGAGAAGGGGGCACATCATTGCTTCCAACCAGAGTCTTGTAATAATGGCAATTTCTCTCTTCATCTTCCTCCCACCAAGCACACAAGGTGGAGCAGTCATGGCATGATGGTGCACACAACTATAAAGTTCATATCAACCCAATCTACTTGGTGATTATTAAATTTAAAGATAATGACCTTAATTCCTTGGTAGAAAGTAAATGAATAAATAATACAGATACATCATATCAAACAATTCTCTCACATATGGTATTATTTAGATATCGTCCTATTAAGACTAGTATATTATAACAAGTTAAGGCCAAAGGAAAGATAATGTATTTTATTGATCTATAAAGATAATCAAGTATCATGCCCCCAAGCGCTAGTTCACCATTTGGATCCTTTAATCAACCAGCACCTCTTGAAAGCCCATAGCTCGTCCACAACTTTATTCTTCTATACCATCCAAATCTGCATATTTTTATTTTGAAAGATTGATATCAGTTTTTTTTACAGCTATGGCCTACTATGTTTTGATTGAATAGTTTGGATAATTTGATTACACTGTAAATGATAGTGATACATCAGAGAAAGGTTTTGGATCTAGAATCTATCACAGTTGTTCACCATGCTACCATGGCTTTCTTTCAAATTTTAATACCATAAAATCTTACATGACAAAGTACCCACCATCTATAATAAATGCAGGAATAGAGAGATAAACTAACAGAAGGAATAATGGACAATGTTAATCAATTATACAAGGTCAAGAAGTACACCGCCATATTTTATAATTAATAAAAAATCAAGAAAAAAATTAAAGTAGGATTTCTAAATTCATCACAAAATGTAGGAAAATAGCATGCCAGAATTTTTTTCAAAAAAATCCATCAATATTAGAGCATCTGAACATACTTAAAATTTTAGTTATGCAACAAACAGATGCTGGTTGCAAACTACATAAACAGAACTATATGGTTATGTAATATGGCATGGTGGAAGTACCTTTAAACTGGAGATATCTTCAAGATTAAAATGACGATAAAATTTCCTCAAGTCTTCAGGATCTCTAATAAGAAATATACTCTGCAGAGCCAAATGAAAATGCAGAGCAATCTTTAAGAAACTAACTGTATCTGAGACCAACAGCACAGATAGCAAAAGCGAAACTTTTGGCAGAATGCAAACCCATTTTGCTTCTTTCCTTGTTAAGACAATCGACCTTTAAAGATCAAAAAGGTCTCTCCGTATCTTGTCTTCTTTATCCAACCCGACTGACTTTTCATGACAGAATTTAAGTTTGGCAGTAATTTTTTCCCCTCTGTATTGCAGTCTTCCTTGAATTAAACAAATGAATTCAAACAAGAAAACATTAACATATTATTATTATGACATCTTCGCTTACCGATAAAGGAAAAAGAGGATGAAATGGTAATAAAAGAATGCAATGTAACAGAACCAAACAACTGGAAGCAAGAAGGGAAAGGAAGAAAGTAATGAACCTACAGTTGTGACTCTTAATAGTGATGTGAGTGTGATGAACCATTGTAATAAAGATGGTGTTGTGTTGCTTTTTCTTCATCCATCAATTAGATCATTGATATGGGTTCCTCCTTCCATGCTAAACCACATAATCATTTCTTCTCATCTCACAAGTTGGATGATTTTGGCTTGGTGAACATGGGGAATAGTGGTTCTTCTCGAATTATCTGAAAGGGGAGATGTATGCACACACACCAATTTTAGGATGAAATTGATACTCGAAGATGTTTGTCATGTGCCAGATCTTACCTAAATCTTATCTCTCCGGGTTGATGAGATGATGTAGTCTCTGTCAACCTTCGGTAAAAGTGTTTTGAAAGCTTACCTAAGGCTGTCTTGTTTTGGAGAAAACAAGATTTTGTTCTTCGTACTAGACATCAGTAAAATATTTATAATGATTAACTTATTGTAATGAAGATGGTTCTTCTTCCAATCTTTGGCACAAGGTGCTTGGCCACATATGTGAGAAGGGAATACGACCCCTAGAAGTAAATCTTGTTCAAATTCAAATGTGAGTCCTTGAGACCTTGTGTACATTATTTATGTGGAAAACACCATAGAATTTCCCTTGCTAGCTGTACTACAAGAAAGAGTAGAAAACTAGAAATTTTTTAGATTTGCTTTGTTCTGATGTTTGTGGCCCTCTTGAAGTTAAATGTCTTGGTGGCAATTTAGATTACGTTACTTTCATTTATGATGCTTCTAACAAAGTTTGGGTTCATGTTATGGAATCGAAAGATCAAGTATTTGAGCTCTTTAGATTCTTTCATGCCAAGATGGAAGGGGATACTGGTGAACCACTGAAGTGTCTCCATACCGATAACAGGGGAGTGTACATCTCCAAGAAGTTCGAAACCTATTATAGAAATCATGGTATTCGGCATGAGAAGGCAGTTCCTTGCACTCCACAGCATAATAGTGTTGCTGAAAGGATGAATCGAATCATTATAAAAAGAGTTCGAAGCATGTTGTCCATGTCCAAGTTCCCCGAGTTATTTTGGGGTGAAGTAGTCTAGACAGCAGTCTACTTGATTAACCATTCTCTTTATTTTCCTCTTGACGGCGAAATCCGGAAGAGAGTTTAAACTCAAGACCGTTTTTTATTCACGCTTGAGGGTGTTTGGGCGCAAGGCCTATTTTTACATTCAAAAAAAGAAAGAAAGAAAGAAAGAAAGATCTAGGTTGGATGAGAAAGCTCCGACATGGATCTTCATGGGATCTGCAGATGAGGAGTTCAGGTACAGATTATGGGACCTAAAAAAGAGGAGAATTATCAAAGTAGAAATGTGATCTTTCTTGGGGATGAAACTATGGAAATTATGAAGAAGCAAATGGAAAGGTCACATGTCATTAGCGATGAGCCATTGGAGTTTTTCTTCCCCCCTCCCATGATGCATGATGATGGGGGAAACGTGCCACAAGAAGAGGAGATAGTGCCACCAGTTGGTGATGGTCATGGTGATGGTCATGGTGATGAGGGGGAGCCACTCCATAGTGATGTACCCCAACATGAACATCAAGTTCAAGCTGATCCACTACAAATTCAACCAAGAAGGTCCTCTACAGTGCATGTACCATCTACAAAATACTCTTCTGATGAGTACATATTGCTCATGGATAGTAAAGAGCCTTTGTGCTATCATAGGGATAAATGGTTGGAAGCCATGCGAGAAGAGATGAATTCCTTGCGTGAGAATGGCAATGGGAAGATAGTGCTCAAGAATAAATGAGTGCTCAAATAGAAATATGAAGAGGGAGGCTCACTATCAAGATAAAAAGCAAAATTGGTTGTGAAAATTATGGGCAAGAGAAGGGCATCGACTTGGAAAAACTTTTCACACCCATTGTGAATATGTCATCCATTAGAGGGGGAATGGTCTTTGCGGCTTGTCACGCCCCGAGCCCGAGGCGTGGCAGACGCCGCACGCCCGCACGGCGGGCCGCACCGGCGTGCAAGGCATCGAATCATATCAAAGCAAATACAGATGTTCAAAACTGACATAATTATTTAAATTTATTCAAAAGCAGTCTTACAAAATTTCAAATAATATATGCTTACGTAAGTCAAATACTTTAATCAATCTAACTAAAGGACCAATAACTGAAGGAATCGTCGGAAAATCTAACGCACTCCTCAATCCCGTGAGATCAAGCCTCTGGATCTGAAAAATGGACAAAATAGAATAATGAGCTACACTAGCCCAGTAAGCAACAAAATACCCCAAAGTGGGGTCAGAGCATATCAGATCAAAATACAGGATAATGTCTGGAATAAATCATAAATAACATCGTTTTGTTGTTTTCAAAACTTATTATCATTTTTCCAAAAACTCTGATACCAGAATCTCAACATAATAGGCTACGGCCACGTAACCCAGTGGCATGGGTTGCACAGAGTGCCAGAAACTACTATTGTTAGTCACCGGTGGAAACGGTGTCCAGAAACCACTATTCTAATCACCGGTGGCGCGGTGTCGAAACCGGTTCCTCACAGATTACAAGTCGACAGGTCCAACGTATAATCCCTATTGGCGGGGCCAGAACAGAACAGAACAGATCATAGCCATGCTGAGAATACATATATATATATATATAAAAACAGATTTCATAAATTTTTCAGTCATAGTTTATGGATTTCAGAGCATAATTTTCAAATGAAATTTAACATGTCAGACCCATTTTACTAAATACAAAACATATTTCAGAATTTAATCTATTTATCAAATAATTTGAAAATCACACTTGAAGTATTAAGTTACTTACCCTCTTCTCGCTTAATCCCTACTTCAGATAGGCGGATCAGATTCACCTGTTTAAATTTAATTAATTCCTTGTTAATTTCAGAGCTAAGCAAAAATTCAAAAATAATACTACTGGGCACGGCCCAACAGGGCCCAGAGTTGGTCCATAATGAACATGGCCCGATAGGGCCCACATCAGACACGGCCCAATGGGCCCACATAGACTCGGCCCAATAGGGCCCTCCCAAGGTTGGCCTCTAATTTGTTCATTTATGCAATAAAATTCGTTTCAGGGACCAATGTCTAATTACATAGCACCGTTCCGTAATAAAACTTGGGTAAAAGGACCAAACAAATATAGTTGAGGGCCTTTATGTAATAAATCTTTCCTACAGGGATCAAATACAAATTTCAGAATACCTTTTTGTGAAATAATATATTGTCAAGGGCTAAACTGAAAAATTCCATTTATTGGCCAAATGGGTTCGGATTTTGGGTTCCGGGTTTCGGGTTCTGGGTTCGGGTTCGGGTTCCGGGTTCGGATTTGAACTGGGCCCAAGTTGGGCCCACAAAGGTACTGCCCAACTGGGCCCAACCGGACTGGACTGGGCCCAAGTTGGGCCTGCAATGGATAGGGCCCAACGGGCCCAGTTTGGCCCGTGATGGGCCTCCTCCTTCCCCAAACCCCCCACGGACAGGGGAAGAAGGAAAGACAGAAGAGAGAGAGAGGGCCGGCGGGGTGGCCGGCCTGGGTGGCCGAAAGCCACCCCTCGGTCGACGGCCAGCCGACCGCCATGGCGGCCGGTGGCCGTTGCAGTGGCTGACGGAAAGGAGCAGCAACCGAGGTGAGGGGCTGAAACAGAGAAAAAAAATCAATTATTTTGGCAATAGAACGAAGGCAAGGATGAGGGAAGCTCACTGGCGGTCGACGGAGGTGGTGGGTCTCGGCCAAGGGAGGCTCGATCCGGCAGCTAGCAGCGGCGACGGCAGTGGGGCTTCCAACGGCCAAACTAGATCGAAAAACAGGGGAATAAGAAAATCAAAGGAGCTTGGCTCCCGGGGTGGCTGAACTCGATTGAAGTGGCGCACGCGGTCACCGGAGAAGAAGGAGAAGCAGGGAAGAGAGGGGAAGGAGCGAAGGTGCTCGGTGGAGGATCCAAGGGAGGACGAAAGGGGGTTTTATAACCCCATTTCAACAGCTCTCCGCCGCGAAAATCATGGCGATGGGGCGAAATCAACGGCCGCTCGTGCGGCCGTGGGGTGGCTGTGGAACAACCGCGGGGCTGCTGCGTAACGCCCGCGGCGCCCCGCCCTCGCTGCGCCCGAAGAAGCCGGAGGGGATCGCGTCTGCGATCCCCTGCTCTAGCCCCTTCCAAAAGGGGAATGGGGCTGAAGTCGGCTGGGGCTGCCGACTTCAGCCTTGTATCTCACATTCTCTCCCCTAAAAAAAAATTTCGTCCTCGAAATTTAAAAGATCTAGGCCTTTCAAATTAGAATTGCTCAGCCCATTGAGTAATATAAATCCAAGATCTCATTCTCCTCGATCAAAATCAGTGTGATAGATAACTTTGGATCAACTATCAAAAATTTTCATAAAACTCGAAAGATTAACACTAGATAAGTGACTGGCTAAAATCTCATATTGAAATTATCATCTTGATGCATATTCACTCGAGATCGGATCAGGATCGATTCACAACAGGATTGATTAAAATTAGTTGTGTTTGGGATAGAACTTGACATAAAATAGATCTCATACACTTATCGTGGTAGTGTGCTGATCCCTCAAAGGATAATGACCAACCTTAGAATCAAATCATTATATGGCTAGTAATGTAATTCACAAAATAAACATGTACTGATGATCATTAGATAGCAACGGTCTATCTTAAAAATGATTTGCATCAAATCACAAAAGCAAGTCTGAGAAGGCAAAGTATTGATACCATGATTCAATATGCCACAAAGCTTTTAACTTAAACTTATAAATCATAAGATGAGAGTAGATAATGCATGGTTTATTCAGATACTTAACAAATTAGACCATATTTGGTCAACAATCACCGAGTCATGATACGCTCAATTATTATTATTATTATTTTCTTAGCATACCCAAAAATAGCAAATTCTATCCAAGAGATAACATAATCATATCATGATTGACCTGAGAATCAATAGTATACACCTTCCCTTATTAACAAAATCTTTCATTATTGAACAGCATAGTCTTTCATAATAACATGTTACCAAAACACAGTCAATATTTTTGACCAGTTTAAATTGACTCAGTCCATCATATTTTCGCTGCGCAACTCTGATCAATATTCTCCAAAATTTCTTAATGATCCCAGATCATCAACATTTTTTTTTTAATAATATCCAAGCAAAATTTTATCCTTGCTTTCCAAGAACACTAGGTCATGATTAACCCTTGAGATAGTTGATGCCGACTTCAGCCCCGTATCTCACATTCTCTCCCCCTAAAAAAAATTTCGTCCTCGAAATTTAAAAGATCTAGGCCTTTCAAATTAGAATTGCTCAGCCCATTGAGTAATATAAATCCAAGATCTCATTCTCCTCGATCAAAATCAGTGTGATAGATAACTTTGGATCAACTATCAAAAATTTTCATAAAACTCTCAAGATTAACACTAGTTAAGTGACTGACTAAAATCTCATATTGAAATTATCATCTTGATGCATGTTCACTCGAGATCGGATCAGGATCGATTCACAACAGGATTGATTAAAATTAGTTGTGTTTGGGATAGAACTTGACATAAAATAGATCTCATACACTTATCGTGGTAGTGTGCTGATCCCTCAAAGGATAATGACCAACCTTAGAATCAAATCATTATATGGCTAGTAATGTAATTCACAAAATAAACATGTACTGATGATCATTAGATAGCAACGGTCTATCTTAAAAATGATTTGCATCAAATCACAAAAGCAAGTCTGAGAAGGCAAAGTATTGATACCATGATTCAATATGCCACAAAGCTTTTAACTTAAACTTATAAATCATAAGATGAGAGTAGATAATGCATGGTTTATTCAGATACTTAACAAATTAGACCATATTTGGTCAACAATCAACTAACCCGAGTCATGATATGCTCAATTATTATTATTATTATTTTCTTAGCATACCCAAAAATAGCAAATTCTATCCAAGAGATAACATAATCATATCATGATTGACCTGAGAATTAATAGTATACACCTTCCCTTATTAACAAAATCTTTCATTATTGAACAGCATAGTCTTTCATAATAACATGTTAGCAAAACACAGTCAATATTTTTGACCAGTTTAAATTGACTCAGTCCATCATATTTTCGCTGCGCAACTCTGATCAATATTCTCCAAAATTTCTTAATGATCCCAGATCATCAACATTTTTTTTTAATAATATCCAAGCAAAATTTTATCCTTGCTTTCCAAGAACACTAGGTCATGATTAACCCTTGAGATAGTTGATGCCGACTTCAGCCCCGGAAGCGTGGTGGGCCCATAACCCACAGGTCCCAGGATCGAAACCTGGCTCTGATACCACCAAATCTGTCACGCCCCGAGCCCGAGGCGCGGCAGACGCCGCACGCCCGCACGGCGGGCCGCACAGGCATGCAAGGTATCGGATCATATCAAAGCAAATTCAGATGTTCAAAACTGACATAATTATTTAAATTTATTCAAAAGCAGTCTTACAAAATTTCAAATAACATATGATTACGTAAGTCAAATACTTTAATCAATCTAACTAAAAGACCAATAACTGAAGGAATCGTCGAAAAATCTAACGCACTCCTCAATCCCGTGAGATCAAGCCTCTGGATATGAAAAATGGAGAAAATAGAATAATGAGCTACACTAGCCCAGTAAGCAACAAAATACCCCAAAGTGGGGTCAGAGCATATTAGATCAAAATACAGGATAATGTCTGGAATAAATCATAAATAACATCGTTTTGTTGTTTTCAAAACTTATTATCATTTTTCCAAAAACTCTGATACCAGAATCTCAACATAATAGGCTACGGCCACGTAACGCAGTGGCATGGGTTGCACAGAGTGCCAGAAACCACTATTGTTAGTCATCGGTGGAAACGATATCCAGAAACCACTATTCTAATCACCGGTGGCGCGGTGTCGAAACCGGTTCCTCACAGATTACAAGTCGACAGGTCCAACGTATAATCCCCATTGGCGGGGCCAGAACAGAACAGAACAGATCATAGCCATGCTGAGAATACATATATATATATAAAAACAGATTTCATAAATTTTCCAGTCATAGTTTACGGATTTCAGAGCATAATTTTCAAATGAAATTTAACATGCCAGACCCATTTTACTAAATACAAAACATATTTCAGAATTTAATCTATTTATCAAATAATTTGAAAATTACACTTGAAGTATTAAGTTATTTACCTCTTCTCGCTTAATCCCTACTTCAGATAGGCGGATCAGGTTCACCTGTTTAAATTTAATTAATTTCTTGTTAATTTCAGAGCTAAGCAAAAATCTAAAAATAATACTACTGGGCACGGCCCAACAGGGCCCAGAGTTGGTCTATAATGAACATGGCCCGATAGGGCCCACAGCAGACACGGCCCAATGGGCCCACATAGACTCGGCCCAATAGGGCCCTCCCAAGATTGGCCTCTAATTTGTTCATTTATGCAATAAAATTCGTTTCAGGGACCAATGTCTAATTACGTAGCACCGTTCCGTAATAAAACTTGGGTAAAAGGACCAAACAAATATAGTTGAGGACCTTTATGTAATAAATCTTTCCTACAGGGATCAAATACAAATTTCAGAATACCTTTTTGTGAAATTATATACTGTCAAGGGCTAAACTGAAAAATTCCATTTATTGGCCAAATGGGTTCGGATTTTGGGTTCCGGGTTTCGGGTTCTGGATTCGGGTTCGGGTTCCGGGTTCAAATTTGAACTGGGCCCAAGTTGGGCCCACAAAGGTACTGCCCAACTGGGCCCAACTGGACTGGACTGGGCCCAAGTTGGGCCTGCAATGGATAGGGCCCAACGGGCCCAGTTTGGCCCGTGATGGGCCTCCTCCTTCCCCAAACCCCCCACGGACAGGGGAAGAAGGAAAGACAGAAGAGAGAGAGAGGGCCGGCGGGGTGGCCGGCCTGGGTGGCCGGAAGCCACCCCTCGGTCGACGGCCAGCCGACCGCCATGGCGGCCGGCGGCCATTGCAGTGGCTGACGGGGAGGAGCAGCAACCGAGGTGATCTCGGTTGCTGGGGCTGAAACAGAGAAAAAAAATCAATTATTTTGGCAATAGAACGAAGGCAAGGATGAGGGAAGCTCACCGGCGATCGACGGAGGTGGTGGGTCTCGGCCAAGGGAGGCTCGATCCGGCAGCTAGCAGCGGCGACGGCGGTGGGGCTTCCAACGGCCAAACTAGATCGAAAAACAGGGGAATAAGAAAATCAAAGGAGCTGGGCTCCCAGGGTGGCTGAACTCGATTGAAGTGGCGCACGCGGTCACCGGAGAAGAAGGAGAAGCAGGGAAGAGAGGGGGGAAGGAGCAAAGGTGCCCGGTGGAGGATCCAAGGGAGGACGAAAGGGGGTTTTATAACCCCATTTCAACAGCTCTCCGCCGCGAAAATCATGGCGATGGGGCGAAATCAACGGCCGCTCCTGCGGCCATGGGGTGGCTGTGGAACAACCGCGGGGCTGCCGCGTAACGCCCGCGGCGCCCCGCCCTCGCTACGCCCGAAGAAGCCGGAGGGGATCGCGTCTGCGATCCCCTGCTCTGGCCCCTTCCAAAAGGGGAATGAGGCTGAAGTGGGTTGGGGCTGCCGACTTCAGCCTCGTATCTCACACGGCTTCTGTAGGCTTTGAAGTTGAACAAATGGATGTCAAAACAGCTTTTTTTTTCATGGAGATTTAGAGGAAGGAATATACATAGAGCAGTCAGAAGCATGGTCTGCCATATCGGTCCGTACGGGTCGGTACCGACCGGTACGTACCGATCTTGCCTGAGACCGGTACCGGATTAGCGTGGAATCTGGTACCTGTAGGTTATCGTTGGAGAACTGGTATGGGACCGGTACGGGACCGGTATGGGGCCGGTACGTACCGATCCGGACCGCCACTGGTATGCCGACCGGTACCGGTACAGCGGTCCTTAGTCAGAAGGATTCAAAAAGGCCCGTAAAATATGTTTCGGCTATAAAGCCAAGTAGTTGTAGTTGTTACAGAAAAGATATCTTGAAAAAGGTTCTTGAGAGGTTCAAGATAAACAAAGTGAAGCCAGCTGGAACTCCACTTGTTTCTTACTTCCAGTTGAGTGCCAAACAAAGCCACTTAAATCAAAAGAAGGATGAAATAAAGAGTATCCCATATGCTTCAGCCATTGGAAGCTGCATATATGCTATGGGGCTCACTAGACTAGATATCGCATATGTCGTTGGCTTAATGAGCCAGTTTCCCCTAAATCTCAGGAAGGAACGTTGGGTAGCGTTAAAACAGATCTTATATCTTAGAGGCACTTTTAAAAGGTGATTATGTTGCGAAAAAGGCAATCTTGTGCTAGAAGGTTGCATGGATATGGATATGGCTGAAGAGATAAACTCAAGGAAGTCTATTTCAGGTTACTTGGTATCTTTTGCAAGGATGGTGGTGTCATGGCAATCCAAGTTACAAAATGTGTGGTCTTATCTTTTTGGAAGCTGAATTTTCGTTGCTACTACCAAAGCTTGCAAGAAAATGTTACAAATGAAGAAGTTTGTTGATGAACCAGCATTAAAGCAAAAAAAAAAAAAAAAAAAAAAGGAAAAAACACAAAACAAGAAAAACATTGGAAAGAAAAAAATCGTAAAATCTTATTTTTGTAATTATGATTGTGTGCCTCTATATTTTTTTCTAAAGATTAGTTCCTAAAAGTATAATATTATAATAAATATAATATTTTATATCTTTATTATTGTATTATACTATAAATATTATATTATATTATATTATATTATATCATAAATATATTATGTTATATAATATCAAATTATGTTATATTATTATGCTATAGTATATAATATTATATTAATATATTATAATAATATTATATTATATTACAGTAATATTATATTATATCATATATTTATGTATTAATATATATTATATTTTATTATTCTTCGTTGTATAGTACTATGCAATGTCCTTTATGATCATTTTGTCATAGCAAAAAGTATTTTCTCAGTTTGTTTACCAAACACATAAATAGTTTTTTATAAAAACTCTACTTCAAAAAGCTCTACCACCAACAACTCTGTCAACTAGGGCCTAAGGTGTCAAGCAACATGATTTGGGCAAGAAGTGCCGTGAAATTTAAAGCGGGTCGGAAAGCAAGAACAAATACAATGAATGAGAAGGATTTTTTTGGGCAACATTGCTCCAAATATCAATTGGATTGGGCCAGGCTCACATCTAGCCTAACGCAGCCGAACCCAAACTAGCTTCAAGTCTGTGAAACGTTGCCCAGCCTCAACCACAGCTTCAATGTTATCAAATATGATGGGCTCTCAAGAGACCGTTAAATCCACGCTATCTACAATTCCCTCGCACTCTGCTGATCCCAACTCAGAGTCAGAGAGGCGGAGGGAAGAGGAAAGAAACAGAGGGAAGGGAAAATGGTCTTAATCTCCGCTTCCTCCCCCCTAATTTCCCCATTCTCCTTCCCTTCAAGAAAAAAACCTCTTGTGGCCTCTCCCACCGTTCCTCGTACCAGAGAATCCTCTCCACGGTTCCAATTCCCATCGCGTACCCTCCGCCCGACTCCTCTCAGAACCCTCAAATGCTTATCCCGGAGGCAATCCACTGAAGAGTTCGAGAGGCTCTTCTCCAACCTCAACCAGGCCACCATGAAAAGAGAGCCGGGTATTCGCTATTCTCTCCAACTCATTTTAACTACTTAAGCTTTAGAAAACTCGGTGGGCCGTTTTCAGGGGTTTCTTTTGGATATCAGGCAGCGTTACCAGTGGAATATTTTTGGTGACCGGCACGACGGTAAGGATTTCTTATTCAACTGCATTTAAATGTTTTAGTCATGCAAATCCATGAACAGATGAATGATATGCAGTGATATCTGATATCAAATGCTGATCTAGACAACATAATCTATTCTGAAGATTATATAGTTGTAATGTGTTATTTATGGCTGTGTTATAGTAATCGTCTTAGTAACATGCGAAAGATTTGAGGAAAATTGGGGAATATAAATTGAAGAGACCAGTGATAAACTAGGAGAGGATGAATGCCAACAACCTTAGTAGACAAAGAATCTAACATAGTTAAGGAACTAGCAATGCCATTTTAAGCCCCAGATTCAACAGACCAAGAAAAAGATGGTTAAGGGTGAATTCTGACTCCCTGAAATTACTTAAAGCTTAATGATGAGGTGAGGCTCTCTGACCTGCATCCTGTAGAGAGAGAAGAAGCACAAGGAACGAGAAGAGGAAAACAGTGGAAGAAAATTCCACAAAGATCCTATTAGCCAATCAAAACAAGTTTGTTTGAACCACTTGCATAACAAAATCCAACTGAAAATAGAAAGCCTGACAAAAAGAAAAAAAAGGAAACATACTAAGATTACTTGACTATAAAATCTGCTGGCCCCTGCGAGGTTTGGCGGAATCCAACTAATCATAGTATTGGTTGGCTGTATTTTACGCTTCATCAGGCTCTTCTACCTTGGCTCACGTTGAAGCATGGTGATTTGAAGTTCCATCAGACTGAATCACCAACTGCAACTTGCAACAATGATTTATTGACCCCAAGCCAGTTTCCATTTAAATCGCAACATGCATTCTGGCAACAGACAGCACTTTCTTAGACTCTGAAGCCTACACTAAGACCAACACCACCACAGTTGCCTCCACCATGACCCTTGTGAACAATATGATGCCCGAGGCCATTGAGCACTTCACCAAGACCACTAAAGAGATACCAGGGGAAATAGACTGATCTCTCACCTGGGAGAAAAAAATTGATACTTGATGAGACTGGATTTGTACTCAAGGTAGTATCTCATACGGGAAGGAAACTTTACTGGTGGTAAGTATAGGAGCCTGCACATTTTTGATTATCGAGGTGTGACCATGTCAAGACTCCAGCCACATGGTATTCCTCTCTTTACTTCCTTTGAGTTTCATATCTGAGTGATTCATACAAATTCAGTTGTTCAAATAGTCTCAATAAAGAAATGTAGTGGTTGGCAAAAAAAAAATTTCTTGGAGGACTAGAATTTTAAAATTCAGCTTAATTACTTTTCTGAGATTGCATTTCAGAATCACATTATCTTAAAGGCTTTTGAAATTTTGTTCAAGTCTTCAGAAACATTGCAATGGGATTAATCTGCTTCTCCATGTCATGCCACAATCAAGTTGTAATATGTGCATCTTCATAATCCCACTAATCATCCTCTCTTGGTTAAAAAGGATACTTGAGTACTTCTTCACTTTAACTCTCAAACACACAGGGTCAATAGTTGCCTTTGCATTCTGTACTTGCCATTGATTCAACAGCGCCTTTTAAAGTATTAAAAATACATATTTTGGATATGTGATTTTGCTGAAATAAATAAACTAGTTCTCGTATTTTTGAGAATCTTGGGTGACTATGGAAAGAGAACGAGGAATAGCAGAGGTAGGAGCTCAAGTAGTCGCAACTTTCAACCTTGAAGTGCACCCACTAATAAATTCCTACCTTTGTGATGCCCAATCAGCACATCTTTCTCTTGATAGCTGCTCAGGTGAAGAGAAGGCCTTCAAGCAAGAATATGTATGATGTGAATCTCACATAAATTTATAAAGAACAGGAAAAGGTGGAACTTAGCTTTAGATCATGCCAGTGCTAAGATTTTGTTAAACGAGATTCAAAGTTTTGGATGGAATAATCCAAAGGTGATTTATCTTAAGAATTTTCTATAAGATCATGTGGTCACGCATGGACTTACACCATGGATCAAATAGGCCTTAAAGGCTAGAAGCCTAACACCAATACATTACACATTCTCAAACACAGACACACAAGCATCACATGCAGCAATTAAAATGCTTTCTAGAAGAGAGAAAATAATACCTGGAGGAGAAAAGATCAGTACACATGTATAATATGTAATAATATCAAAGTGCAGCAACAAGTATCAAAGAAATAAAGAAGAGAAGAAAGAAAAGGTATTTGCACCTATTTATTTTTGCTTTGCTCTTCTGCTTTTCTATCCCCAATGTAATGCCAAAGGACCAAAATGCCTCTATACTTCAGCAGTCCACTAATAGGTTAAATATATATAACATGACTGCTCATTAGTCTAGAACTTGATAAGGATGGGCCTTGTATTGCAATAATCCTAAAACATCCTTCTAATGAATGAAATCTCCCTTCTCTAGCAAATAGCATAGTTCAAAACTTTGTTTTTTTTTAATTCTGGACGGAGGAGTACTTCTGGGAAAATTCCACTGATTGATAAACATATAAATACTATCCATTATATACAATGCAATACTTGTATGAACCAATGTTATCTTCTACATTGCATGTGATAACTTGAACAGCAAACACTAGATATGCAGAGGTGCAGTGTTTCATTTTCTGCACATGCACATGCTAAACACATGAACATGTGATGCACGGGTTATTCTTGCAGTTAAAAATGAAAGATATTTTTCACTGATATACATACAAAATACAGGCAGATAGCAGGCCTTGATGTACCGGTAAGATTGCTCCATTGCAAGGTCCGCAATCTGGCTACCGGGTACTGTATCGATATTTATCGATTCGGTACAGTACGGTATACCTCTATATAGAAATAGCTCTCCAACCATTTTTCTCAGTTTTCATCTCAGTACATACAGACCGGTACGCACTTTGGTACACCTTGGTACATATCGGTACACCTCGGTACGGATGGTACAGAGCTTGTACTGAATTGAAAGTGTGTTTTCTACCGATTTTCTGCCAGTACATTACAGTATGCCCCATACCAGGAGGTATGGCAGACCATGCTCTATTGTGACTTGGGTGTTACAGGTTCAAAACACGAAAAAAGCCTATCCACACGCGGGGGAAGGCTGCACACATTTGATCCTCCCTAGACCTCCGCAGTAGTAGGAGACTCGTGCATAGAATGCTCTTTTTACATACAAAATACAGGCGCACAGTGTGTTTGTGTGTTTCACCCTTCTGAAAGAATAACTCATATTTCAAGCATATAGTGATTCATCAGTGGTCTTTGTTTTTCTCTATCTTGTAGATATTTATATATATTTTCTTTGATAAGCTTTTTCAATTGCCATTAAATTTTGTAGGTAGGTGCAGGTATCCTTGCTATCCCTGCAGTCACACAAGAAGCTGGATTTCTGGCCTCTGCAATAACATGCATTCTTTGCTGGATATATATGGTAATAGCTCATTATAGATTGGGTAAATTATCAGAGCCATCCTTTAACAGGTGACTGAAATGCCACCAAAGAACCTTCTAAAAAGGTGCAGCTTTTTACATGAATCAATGATGTTGTTATTAATTTTGATGTAGTTCTGCTTTAATCACAGTCCATGTAGTTTTACTTTCTCACAGGAAAGCAATGGTAATTTAGCACTCCATGTTATGTAAACAATTAAATTTGTATTTGAAATAAACTGTGCCAATATTTTGTCCATCTTCTAATTTGCAGGTTGTGACAGGATTGTTGATTGCAGAAGTAAATGTAAATACAATGTGTGAGCTTGGTTCTGGAGGTGTCTCATTGGTAACTATATTGTCTTTTTATATGAAATCTCATCTCTCCTACCAAAGGCTAGTATTGTCTGTTTTAATACTTCATTACTTCAGATTTTCATAATTCTGCTTGTTTTTGTTAACTAAGTTCTTTAGTACCTTTTCTTTTCTTTCTTTTTCTTTTTGATATTAGTGCAGAATCAAGCAGTATGATTCAATATGATTGATCTTATGGTTTTTGGACAGGTTGCTGATAGCAATCATTTGTTTGTGTAGACTTTCCTTCAAATATTTGCAAGTTTATGGTTAATTGCTAGTGCAATTTTATTTATACAATAAACCTGCAAGAAAAACAGAGTTCTGGAATATTCCCTTCAGATTGTCTTTTATATTTCAAAATACTCTCAGCTTCTCTCTCTCTCGCATATATCTCATATATCAAAATACCTTCTACTCAACTCAAAAAAATCCTCCAATTAATGAAAGAGAAGGGGAAAACAGCACCCAGCTCTATCCCTGATTAGGATATTTAAAGAAAGAGGGATTTCAGGGTTAAGAAAAGTAAAGTAAGGGGGAAAATCAAGGGAAGGGAGCTGTAGATTGGCTATTAGACACGACGCTGGGCTGCGAAAGACCTATGGATGCTTTGCACAGAATTTAATTATTATGAACCCAACTTTAATATTCAAGAGATGGGCCTGTCGTAGAACCTGAAAAGCTAGTGGGTGGCTAAATTGATTTATCTAATATATTGCAACATAAGCTTATGCAACCAAGGTGCATCCCCCCAGTGTTTCTCTAGACCTGGAAAGAGTTTAGATGAAGGGGAGAATCGCAAGGTTTGGTATATGGAGCTCTTCGTGTCAGAGATACAAATCAATAAGAAAGAAAATTCCAATTAATCATTTAATTATAAAGATGCAACATGCTATCAAACTTTATGCAATGGTCATATTAGTGAGAATACTAATATGAGGAACAATAATATATCAAATAATAGCCAACTTAGTATTAATATACCAACTACGAAGTAAATGGATCTTTCAACTTGTAACTGTGTACTCCATGTATACTCAAGGTATATGTTAAGTGTCCATGGTGTTCTTACATATTTGCTTTCCTATATTCTTTTGGTATAGTCCTTCTTTTACTTTCGTCTAGGGTTGATGGTCAACAGTCTTTCTCTTTATGTTAAGCCCTAAATGCTTGTTAGAACCATGCTGTTTACCTCTCAACTATAAATGAATGGGCATATGTTGTTGCTAATGTTCAGATTATGAAACGGAAGATATTGCCAGTTACTTAATTGCAAAGATGATTTTTTAGTTTGAGTCATCTAGGGTTTCACCACAATGAATATAGTTCCTTGTTGTTAATGAAACATGGAAGTATCTGACTCTTAGCATGTTCAGATCCATATCTATTTCACAATGGCATATATGTAAATCCTTGGATGGGAAATCATCTATTACATGACATCGCTTGAATTGCAACTCAGATTCATGGGCATATAGATGTGTTGTGGCAAGAATAGAATGCAGGTACCTGCACTGGATAGTCTATCATGACTAATACAGCGATCATTTGCTGGCTTTGGTGATAATTCAGGTGTCAATGGCCACGAGAACGCTTGGAAAACTTGGAGTTCAAACTGCTTGGTAAGTTCACAGATTGCAACATATTGTGCTGAGATTGTCAATTCTAAATCTGAATCCTTGTGTCATAATTCACTAGAAGGAAGACCATTCTGTTTGATGAATGTTGAAAAATTTTGTTTGCACGAAAATGCCTGTAATGAAACTTGCTGACAATAACCATAGTTTAAATAAGAAAACTGGATATGTATTGTAGGACAAGGTTTGTTCATTATGGTACAAAAATTATCTTGAATGAATGTTTAATCTTACTAAACATCTTAGTCCCCTAGATCTTAAATTGTTATATGTTCTAGTGAACAAGTAGAGTATTATGCCATGGCTGCTATTACATTTGAGGTTATCCATATTTGACCATTTCTCTCTTATGGGTGACAATCTCCATTCTCACTCCACCTTTTTGGACAACACCAAAATGTCCCAGAGTTGTCAACAATCCTCTGTTCCATGATCTAACCAACTTCTCAAATTTTGATTGCCACTTTACCATCAACTCACTCATACCTCTACTTTATAAATGGCCTAGGTCTGACATTTTTCAACCTGTCACATCTCCTTGCCACATTGTTTATGCATGCCTCAGTATGAGTCTAAAAGGTGGTAGTCTACATACCATGGATCACTTTTATATAGTTCAGGTCATATTTTACAATGTCTGACATTCTTTCATTAGCTACACATATACAAGGCGCGGGGTGGATAGTAGAGGTTTATATATAGCACAAGAGATAAGCTAATAAAAAAATATCATTCCTTTGATCCCTATGCACTTATGATAGATGGGGGACTTTTGCTAATTTGGTTGAATCATAAAATGTGTTGCTGTTTTTCTTCAGGGCTCTTTGTTAACAAGTTTTACTAAAACAGTTCTATGTAAAATTCAAAATAAATGAGTTTCATTTAGATGGTTGTTTGATACTTTTCCACAAAACACATGTCACCTAAATTGGTTAATTAAAACTTGAAAAAACAAGTTTTATGAAAACGGGTCCATCCCTAATTTTCATAAAAGAGGTTCACAGATAATGATGTTTTAGTATTAGTTGTTTAGGTATCATAGGAAGGACAAGGTATTCTCTGTTGTAAGTACATACTTGTCCCATGAGGCCCATGAATAGTATATAGCCCTACCTGCATAAACATATATTAAGTCATATCTACATAGACTCGTACACAAGCATGTATATATACACACACATGATCGTACTCGTGTTACATTTGTACATATTACGTGCATACAGACATATATAAATGTTATACTTTGCACTCAATTGGGCAAACTGGCAAGCATTTCTTTGTTAAATCTGTAAAAACGATTTAAAGAAGGTACTCAGGCAAATTTAGTAGCAACTAAGTACACATTATACCTAAACATTGTGGATTCATTTGTGCTTCTATGAACTGGCATAGGCTGAAAAAATTAGCCACAATATTTTGAAAAATAAAAATGCTATGATGTAGCTACAAGGCCTTGGAATCTAGGAAGAAAACCTTACATTGATGTGCTTCTTGTCCTCGAAATACATTCATACTCCACTGATTTTGAGAGAATTGGAAGGAAAGGGAAGTGATCGTACAGTAGCTAAAGCTTAATTTTTGGATAATCTTTTCCTTAGCTGGATTTATTTTGTGAACTTAGATATGCATTGTCACACATATTTCAAATTGAGACATCACAGCTGCTTTGAATCCACTGCATCACCTCTATCTTTGGCCAAAATTTTTCTAATCTTTCAGCTGGATAATTTGCTTCAGCATTTTTTTCAAGGTGTTGACATCATTGTTCATCTGCCTGCAGCTTGTCGTACATATTTATACATTATGCTCTTCTTGTTGCTTATGTGGCCCGTTCTTCAGAGATTTTGACAAATTCCTTTGGCATTCCATTGTATGAACCTCAACTTCTATTTTTTCTCGTCAGCATCATAAAAAGAAAGAGAGAGTGTTAATATTCCATGTTAATCAAGTTTATGCTTTATGGATATTGTACTTAACTCTGAATGTTAGATGTAATAGTGTTCTACTTTCACTAATTTACCTTAACTAAATTTTATTTTGGATAGATGGCATGTTTCTTGTGGCTTTAGTTTTATACCGTCTGCTTGTTCCCATGCATTCATCAAAACTGCAAGTTTGTGGACTTTTATGAACTCATTTAGATCCCATTTGGCATCACTGCCTGTTTCCAGTTTTCAGGTTTTGTTTTCAAAACGTAGAAACCAAGGCAGAAATTACATTGGTAACCCAATTTCTTTTTTTAATTTTTTAAAAACCCTTTCTCAGTTTCTGGAAATTATGGAAACTAAAAAAATCTGGTTTTCAATTTTCTTTTTTGAAACCAAAACAACCTATGGTCACCATCGCCCCTCAATCACTACTGCCACCACCACCCTTGAGGGCCCCTGCTGCTGTCCACTGCCTGCTGGCCACTGCCACTACCGGCCACTGCCATCCGCTGCGGCTGCCAAATGCAACCCAAGTGACTATCAAACAAGTTTTGACTTTTTATTTTTAAGAAAGGAAAAAAAAATAGAAACTGGTTTAGTTTTCATGAAAACTAAAAACTGAAAACTAGAAGTGATGCCAAATACAACCTTAGATTATCACATCATGGCCCATAAAGGACTAGAAGTTAACTCAGTTGTATGGACTTGTAGGATCAATGTAAACATGCTCATTCAAGCCATGTATCTTTACATTAGCTAGATATCTTTCAATTTCCTTATTGTTGGTTCTTGTTTGCATGCTCATCATCATCATGTATTTTGCATCAGAAGAATTTTAGCTAAACTCTCCTGATATAATTCTAGCTCAACTCTATATGAGTTTGAGCTTCTTTGTTTCTAATATGAAACCTTCATTTTTTTTTCCATCTAGCTTGTGTTTTATGGAAAGAGTCTCGGATTTGTATCATGAAATTGGGAAAGACAAAGCCTGGACAAAGTAAAACAGTGAAAAATTTTCAAAAAGATATTGGGAAAGCTTATCGTGAAGAATGAAGATAAATGTCAAAGAAATGATTTAGTCAAACTCAAAACAAATGGATTAAAGCTTATATGCTATGGTGTGATATGTGTATATTTGTCTTTCTGTATTTCATATATTTATATTTATGGATATACATGTCTAGTGCATGTATCTGTTTTCTCTTTTTTCTAGTGAGTGGGGGGAGGGGGTAACCAATAGGATTAGAGTTTAAATTCCACAAACAAAAACTTGAATAGTTGACGGAGCATGCTAAGACTTGTTTTGAGGAGATAATTGCTTGAAAATCACTCTCCTTGGCCATTCATCTCACAAAAAGACATCACAACCACAACCACCACCTTGACCACCTCTTTGCATGCTTGGTGTTGTGATTGCAACTGCTAATACCATATCCAACTTATGTTGCATCCACCACCATAATCCTACTATGTTTGTTCATCCTCAAGCCTTCTCCTTTGCAACAAGAAAGGGGCATCTAGTGTAAGTTGAGCACTAATTGTCAGGGCAAGAAGGGCTATGGGGCAATGTGTTAGTTGTTATATTGCCAACATGTGGGAGTGTGATTCTTTCATTTATTTATTTATTTAGGGTGAGATTTTGTATATATTCAACATTGGTTTTGTAATAGAGCAAGGTAATTGGCATCACAAATATGCATTTAGTGGATCTAGCCAAGGTTTTAAATCCCATGGGATGGGGAGTGTCTCAGTTTCTCCATGGAACGGGATGCCCCAGTCCCACCTTGTCCTGGTGGTAGTCTCAGGTACCCTCCATCTCTTTCCCCTTCTTCTTTCCCATCCTCTCCTTTCTTTCTTTCTTTCTTTCTTTCTTTCTTGTTCTTTTTTCTTTACTTTCTTCTTTCTTTCCTCCCTTTTTCCTTACCTTCCTTTCTTTTCTTTTTCTTCTTCTTTCTTTTTCTTATCCCCTCCTATGCTTCTTTCTTTCCTTTTTCTTCTTTCTCTTTCCTTTCTTCCTTCTTTCCTTCCTTTCATTCCTCTTCTTGTCCCTTACTTTCTTTCCTTCCTTTTTCTTCTGCTTTCTTTTCACCTTTTCTTTTCTTCATCTTTCCTTCCTTTTTTTCTTTTCTTTTTTCTTCTTTCCCCTCACGAATGAGTTTCAGAGTCTCGACCCCATCCCAATCTCATTTTCTCACAGAAACAGGATGGGACGGCTGAGACACTCCCATTCCCCTGAGACTTAAAACCTCGAATCTAACTGAAGGGTGAGGAGCAGGCTCGGGATCTTCTTTTTTTTTTCTTATTTGACTGAAATTATCAATTACAACATTCCTACATACATATGTATATACAATTGCACCTTCATGTGCAAGTAGATAATTACATTTGTAGTTATATACAAGTACGCATAGTATTTATCCAGAGTTCTTGTTCCGGGTCTATCCCACTTTCCTGTTTTTCCCTTTCCCAAATACATGAAACATAGTTCTTTGCACTTTCTTCGTGAGTTGCATGTTGTCAATTGCATTCTAATACTTCCAGCTATTTCTCTGTTCATGATGGAAGGTAGGTGATATTTTGCAGATGGGAGAGCGCAACCTTGTTTTCATTGGTTTTTGGAGGCATATGCTACTTTGGAAGGTTATGTGGCTGTGTCTTCTCATTTCCTAATATGTTCAATTAGGCTTATGCGTGTAGACAACTAGACAAAACTGTAAGTATCACTAATATGGATTATGGAAAGTTAGCCATTACAGATGTCAACCTTTCCAAGGATGATTCTATCATGGAAGTCAAGGCTAAAGATAAGCTCTAGTTTTAAGCATTCTCAGTCTTTTAATGATTATATATTTTGTGGGAAATATGAGAATATCCCCTACCTTTCTTTATATCTTAAAGAATAACATGGGGAGCATTACCTTTTTAAAGTCAAATTAGAAAACTCTCCCAATGCAAATGCTAAGGAGTGAGGTACAAACCAACAAACCACTTCTGTTGGCAAGAGATATGATAACAATCTCACATGACTTACTAAACTATATTCATATTCTATAATGAATATCAATAGTAACCTCTAGAGATTTGATGTTTAAGTCCTCGAAATCAACATTACTTTTGCTGATCATTATATATGTTATTTACTTATGCATATTTAAAAAATATATAATTAAATGTAACTATGACCGAGGTTCACCATACTGGTGCATACTGCCTCATACCAGGTGTACTCTATTGTATGGTTACTAAACTGAGAGTTGATAGTCCAAGATCTGCCGTACCGGTACTGGTCGGCGTACCGGTGGCGGCCCAGACCGGTCTCGTACCGGTTCATACCTGTTCCATACCGGTTCTCTAATGATAAGCTACCAGTACCGGATTCCACGCTGATCCGATACCAATCCCAGGCTGGACCGGTACATACCGACCGGTACGGACCGGTACGGCAGACCATGGTTGATACGAAGTCCCAGTATGCTGAACTGACCTCAGTATCGGGCGTACCAACATTGTACTAGCATGGTACCGATATGAGGTCTGGTACTGAGACAGGGAACTTTAACCATAACCATCCATCCTTTTTTGCCCAACTATTTAGGGTCCATTTTGTGGATCCTTATTTGCCAAGTGTTCTTATTTATGGCTAACTCTGGTGTTATTCCTAGTTTCTGTATGCCCTTCTCGCAATCTCCATCCTTATTATCTCAGACATTCCCTTCTTTTTCTCACAACCTTCAACACGAATTAAAACACCTTTTCTATTGTAGCCTTTTCAAATCTTCATTATACCCGTTCATACCATCTTAATTGATTTTTCATTATGTTGTTCTTAATTTGTGCAACTCCTCTAGCTCCTCCTAACATATTCATTTCTTAATTTATTGTTTCTAGTTTTATCACACATCCATCCTTTCTAGCTCTTTTCTTGAATAGATATGAGCTTGTTTATGTGGAGGGGTTTATATATTCTTCATCTTTCAAGCTCTACAATGACTCTGAACTTACATGTTACTGCAGCCAGCGAGTTATTGGTGCAATTAACGGATGTTTGGTATTCGGTATTATCGTGTCTTTCACATTTCTTGTGGTAACTCTCTCGTAAGAATAAATATCTTTTTCTGAAATCTTTATATCCATTGGTATCATTTTTTTAAAATAAAATTTTGAAGCTATATGACTGTGGTGTTTGTCAAATTAGAACCTTATGTGTTATGCAATGCCACTTTTGTTTCAAGAGGTGTCATCCACCATACCTACCATCTTCAATGTGCCATCATGTTGAGAATTGGTGTCAATTACCATTAAGAAAAAAAAGCCTAAGCTAAACTATCTTTGATGTCATTAAGGATTGTCTTTGTTTAAAACATTTACTCATGTTTGATAGCTACATATGCTTCTGTGAGCCAAAGCATCTTAACTTTGCTTTGCTAATACTGATAGCTTCATGCACCACATGTAACTTTAATTTTGAAAAACTACATTAATACTGACATATTCAATTATGAATCTTAGTGGAAAATCAACAATTTCGTCAAAAAGTTGAACCATAGGTGATTTGAAATGTCAATTTTTTTTACAAAACATGTTTGTCATAAAAAATCAACCATCTTTGTCTCAAGACTTGTAATGTTGATCTTATCCATCCAACAATTTTAGAAGCATATCATTTGCAGTTTCTTATCTTTCACATGTTTCCATACTCATGTAGAACTAGCCCAGAAGAAAGGTGCATGGATCTCACTAGGGGCTAGCCATGGATCAGCCTGGCTTGTTATGATACTCAAAACTAGCAGGAGTGGTCATGCTTAACAATTGAGTAATATTGCGCAGCACATACAAATTGTCAAGCCAAATATGGTGACTCATTCTTGACTAACGTGACCTTGTCCCACAGCAATTATATGATAGAACTTGTTCTGGATTTTATCAGCTTTCCATTTGATTCCAAAGTTCACCCTTCTTATGTCGCAGACTGGTTGTTTATATACATGAGTATACAACTTCAGCACTTCAAAATTGTTAAAATGTTTCTTTGATAAAGATTGTTAACATGTTGCAAACACATTTTCGTTATAATATTCCATATTCCTCCGGAATGAATAATAAGCATGCTCTATACTGATAGGCTTAGACAATATTTTAGGGAGTGGCAAGCGGAGAGCTGCAATGGAATTCTCTCCTTCAGGCCCATTTTGAGGCCATCCCACAAAGTATACCGATAATTGCACTTGCTTTTGTTTACCAGGTAACCCCAACATAACACTTATAATTGAAAATTGAATGCAAGTAACTCTGTCCATTTGCTACCTTTCAGAATGTAGTTCCAGTTCTTTGTACAAATCTTGAGGGGAACTTGTCAAAAGTGAGGTGAGAATTCTTCTTTGTGAAGTTATTATTTGTACTGAGTAGCTGCAATTTTGTTTGGGAACTTCCAATTTTGGATGCACTTTGTAGTTGCTGACAAATGACATTGAATGCTTTTCTCATTGTGATTAATTACTATATGATCTGTTAAGGTTCATGATCTATAAATTCAAGTCCAAGCTAATATTATTATTTTTGGATTATGTGGCGTAAGGATTGTAAAAAAGCACTTAAAATCCAAAAAGGAGTTTTAGCATCAAACCTTGTGAATAACAAACATTACTTGGATGAAGGATAAAGCACGTGAAGACAATTACTAGAAAAGGGGATGCATTCCAAAATGGAAAATGTGCCGCACAATAGGATTTTGTTATATAATGTGGTGATGTACTGTTAGAACTTCAATCTCAATATTTGTAAATTGCATCTTAAAGAAAAGAGATGTAATTAAGAAACTATACTGGAAAAAGCATAAGGTCATGCTGAAATAGAATTACATGGCTAAGAGGCTTCAAAAACAGATGTAAACCCAGAAGGCACTCCACATATCTGGTTGTAACTTCGGAATTGGCTTCCAAGCTTTAAGCCCCTCATTTCATGTAACATGAAACATTGAAACTACCTTCTAGTTTCTGGTCATCTCAAGACCTCGAGATAATATGTCCTCGTAAGTTCCAGCCACAGCTTAAAACAGCAAATGGTTGTTCTGCCTGAAAACTTATCTAATAAGAGTTTAGCAGAAATTGTGTTTTAAGTTCGTTAACCACATCAGATACCAAATACCAACTTGAATAGCCTGCCTCATTATTCTTATTTTTGTAGCATACGGTTCTGAAAGGCCATCTGGACCTAACCTGCAACTGGGGTTTGAATTTAAATACATGCATCTTCTAAAGAAAATTTCACTGCATTATCCATCGAAATGATCAAAAGTTATTTCTCTCCACCTGGTTTGAAGGTTTTATTATGTAGTACCATTTTGATGTATGGAAGCTCATTGAAGTTCGGAGATATTTTACCTCCAAATTATGTCATTAAAGAAAGCAACCATAAAAAGACTAATGGTCATCTGTGATCTGACCATAAAGAACTTTGACCATTGGGCTGAGCAAGCTTCCAACTTTCAGAATTGATGCCTTTAGAACTCTAAGTGCAACCAAACCCGAGAGTCATTAGTCTAACAACCTTGACCAATTTAATTTTTTTGTAACCTTAATTCTTGTCTCTGTAATTACATTTGCTCATCTATTTATTGTACTAGGTACACAACACAGCATGGCCTTTTTGGTTTGTCTTTGTGCTGTTCACAGGACTGGACACCTTAGCTTGGCCTTTCTATATTACATTTACCCTACACATAATGCCATCAGCCAAGTTGAGGCTGCATCAAATACCCTACTTGTTTGTTATACATCTCTCTCTCTCTCTCTCTCCATATATATATATATATATATATATATATATATATATGTGTGTGTGTGTGTGTGTGCATATAGATACAGATGGATAGAAAAACAAGATGTACAAAATAACTAAAATTTGGGGTTTATTAATTGATAAATAAATCTTCAGGCACTACTACTTGATAGGATTACAATCATTGGTCAAATATTCTCTCTCCTTGTTCCGCAATGTACATTGCACATGTTAGGCTTCCGGTACATATTTGCCTGCATATTTCAGTGTGATGTATTTATGTGTGTATTGTGGGTAGCATATGCATACATTTTTACCCATACATTTGTGGTGGTGGGGGATGAGGGGCATGATAATGATGCTAACAATTTTTTGGCCATAGATGTGCATGCTGATTGATGCCTAAACTTAAGAGTTGGTGCTAACCATGGTATGCCGTACAGGCCCGAACCGGACGGTACAAAGCGTGTCGTACCGTACTAGCCCAAACTGGGCGGTACAAAGCACATCGTACTGTACCGGTTCGATACCGGTATCCGGTATGAATGACATACCAATACTCGGTACGCCAAAAAACTTTGCACCGTACCGTACCGACACTGTGCTAGTGTGGCACGAGTACGGGGTTTGGTACCGAGACGGCGAACCTTGGTGCCAACAAATTAATGGCTTGTGCCTCATCCTTCTACAGAGGAACTACCTCGGCAACACCAATCCTTATGCATGTCCATGGTCAAAAAGTTGTTGGCTCCACCACCAACAATTTTAAATAAATGTCTGGTATGACTAATTCAGGCACATTTACACACACATGGGTGTGTTGGTGCACGTAGAATGCTTTTGACATTGAAGTGACCGCTAATCTTACTTCATTGTATTCGCATGGAATAGAAAAGGCAAGGAGAATTTTGGTCATTTATCCAGTGCATAATCAGTTGATCTTACATTTTGGATGCATATGATGCACTGGTAAAATGATGAGAACATCTTTTAGCCTTTTCCATTCCATTTGATTAAATCCCAATTGCCAGAGTGTATTAGTTATATTGATGCTATTTATCTACAATATATGACATTTTGCATGTGCACATGTTGCAGTGCATGTGACTGGGTTTATAATACATACTTACCTATAACATGTATGAGTCTTTCATTTTGAGGTGCAAAAGATGTTATATCTTTGACCATGCTTTTTATACTGGTTAGCAGATTTCCTTGCAGCATATTGGGTAATAAAAATCCAAACATCGAGAAGGTTGTAGTTCAATACCGATTGCATAGTATCATCTTGCACTCATAGCATTTCCTAAATCTATCCAGAACATGTACTCTCTGTATGATATTGCAGGACTGCAATTGTCTTTGGCACTGCTGTTCCCCTTGTTTTGTTTCTTATTTGGGATGCTGTTATTCTTGGAACTATACCAAATCTGAGTACAAGCAGCAGTGATGTCAGTGACCCATTAGAGCTGCTACGATCCAACAATGGAATCGTTGGAGTAAGTTTGGCTGTACTTGTCCTAGAGTATTACCTGGTCATGCTCTAATCAGGTGACTGATATGGGAAGAGGAATAATGTGATGAATCAGTCTTGCTTTTCATGTAATATCGTGCAGCCAATTGTTGAGGCATTCTCATTTCTTGCAATAGCCACATCATATATTGGATTCGTTCTAGGACTTTCAGACTTTGTTTCTGATTGTAAGTAGTTTCTCCATCTGAACTTTATTTCATCATTTAACTTGGATAATATGATGTTATAGAAAAGCACATGTTATATCACATTTGAACATGTGCACATAAAATGATAACAATTTGTACATGCCATGCACATGTCTAATCAGCAAGCGTGTACTAAGCTTACCATCGTTGTACCTTATTTTTTATTTATATTTTCTTTCCTTTTCTTCTGTGAGAAATTTGCAGTGCTTAAACTGCCAAGTGGCCAGAGCAAACCTTTCCCATATCTGCTGACTTTACTACCACCTCTGGTATTATCATTGCTTGATCCAGAGATATTTTTCAAAGCCTTGGATTTTGCTGGAACTTATGGAGGTAACTTTCCATGCTAAATTATTTTTTTCTATATTCCATGCAGAAGGTAGGCGTGAACTAGCAGATTGACACAATGTTAAAATCCAACTATCTTTATCTACTTAAATATATTTCATCAGCTATATTTTTACTATCTAAACTCCAAATGTAAATCAAGCATTCAGAGTATTGCATGTAAATTTGGAACTCAATTAGAATGTTAAAATTTTGTTTTTCTCACCACCATCTCCCTGCTTGGAGCTGAACCCAATCGCCAAATGGCCTAATTTATTTGAGGCTGACCAGACACATGCATGTATATGTACACACACGCACAAAAATACATACATACCCTGATGCAGATCCAGATCATTAGGGCCTTTGTGTTACGTCGTCCCAAAGTCGGCATGTGAATTTTTATGCAGTCATTTTAGGCCTTGTAGAATGCATCCAATGGTTCAAATTTGCAATTTTTGACTCCCAACACTAAAATCCATAGTAGGTGTAAAGTCCTCTCTTTAAACTCTATCTATTATATATAATTCACTACTGCAATTTTCTATTTTGTTTAAGCAGTTTTTCTTTTTATTAAATTTGACTGAAGTCCTTTTATTTTATTCATTCTGCACATGATATGTTGTTGTTTGATCGGTTAAATTCGAGCTGTGAAGGCTGCAAGAGGTTATAGAATTTTTTTGGAGATTATATAGGCTAAGTCAAAGCAAGGAAGGTATATGGCATACAATTTCAGTAAGAACATATCTGGTGAACAAGAATTTACTCAAAGTTTATGACCTAGATTATTTTGATGTTTGAATGTATAATAAAAAGTGGTTAGCTGGAGTTGTTTAAATAGAACAGTAGGTTGCAGATTGTTTCCTTCCAGTGATATCACATTGTTTTTACTATATACTCGTTAATATAACACATCTGCAAACCTATTTATGCCATCTATTTTATAACAATGACTGTTTGCCTTCAAACAGTAAATTGTTAGACTTATTAGGCTTGTTAATTTTAGTGGCCATTGATGCACTCACATTTTATTTCTCAAGAATATCCACTTTATTGACTGGTATCCTGTGAGTTGTGGACTTGGGATTTAGCTTTAAAGTATTCTTTTTTCAGTTTTGGTGCTCTTTGGAGTTCTTCCAGCTGCGATGGCTTGGTCAGAGAGATATTTAGATGCCTCACAATCTCCAAGGCTTCCCCCACTGGTTCCTGGTGGAAAGTTAACTCTCTCCATTGTCCTCGGAGGCGCCCTGGTTGTCATATTCTCAGAGATATACAAGGATGTCATAAACCAATAGAATAGAAGATGGCACATTAGTACATTAGGAGAAAAAATTAACAGCCCACAAGAAAATCTCCCTTGGAACATCTCAGATGTCTTAAATTTGTTATGCGATGTCATGTAAAAAAAATATGCTACTTTAACATTTTGTTGCTTCTTGATTTTATACTATTCCTAAGGTGGTGGCTGTTTGGCTTGAATGTTCTCGAGAAATGGTGACTTGCTTTCATAAATCAAAATTGCTTCTTTATTGTTTCATTCCAAGTCTTGGGAATTGATAGCATATACTTACCATGTAAATAACAGGTATGGTTAATTGCCTAGTTGTCTCAGAATTCTCTAAATCAAACCCGCTTTCTCCTCCATTTGTCTTGACGGCGCAAGTCCACGTAATCTTTAAGTTTGTGTTGCTGCTAGAATTTAGGTTGAGGTGGGTCACTGCTGAGATGTGCTGAGGTCGGCCAAGATCGAGATACGCCAATATCGGTTGATGTCGAGGTGCGACGAGGTCAGCAGAAACCAAAAAAGGCAGAAGATCAATCTGTATAAAAATTCACTTGCCAAAGACTGTTTGATGCTTAAATTAATAATGACCTAGAGCGGTACTTTCAAATTATACTTCAAACGTACGATGATTTGACTTTCTCCCCGGTGAACTTATTCTTCAGATTTTACGCAGAACCCTCTGCCAAATCAAGGAGAGTTACCAAGTTGAAAAGCCGTCACAGAAAATTTTTAAACTTTGTTTGGTCATACTTTGATCCATTAAGCTTAATTTACATAAATGATAATTTGCAGGTTTAAGAAACTATTCCTACAGTTGGGAGCTTAGTCAAGACGAGCCACAACAATGATATCCTTCTTTTCTCCAAACCAGTCTCTAGCCTTACACCAAAATCCTTCTTGAAGCTTTCAACAATAATTCAGCATTACTTCACTGCATTTAATCAAACTAAAAGACAGTCTTTAGAAACAAACAACAATTGTTTCAGGTCATAATCTGATCTGATCAGCTGAACAATAAAAGATGGGGGAAGACTGTCATATCTAACTAGTTAAACTAAGTTCAATGAACTTCAAGTTTCGTTACACAATAAAAGACGAAGACTTCTGTAAAAGCACCGTCAAACTCTTATTTAGGTAAAAACTGCTTTAATCTTCTTACCTTTGGAGAGAGTTTAACGTAGCACATATATCCATTACCACCAGTTATGCTCTTACATAAGGATCTATCTCAGAAAAGACCCAGGAAAAGGAAATATGGCTGGAAACAAACAAGGTTAGAAAGAACTGAAAATTCATGCAGAGTTAAAACCGTCCCAAAAGAACAGAATTCCCTTCCTCAGGAGCAAGCACCTGACCTTATTAGGCGCAAAATACATTTCTTTTACTTGATTTTCTGCAGAATAGTACAAAGAAACAAGGCGATATATGTAAACAGGGGCCTGCCACCTCTGTGGCTTTGACCGGAAAATACATTTGCCGATGCATTATATCCATATATACATACATTAAAATTTCCACCTGAATGAAGGTGCCACCAGTTTTGTTGCACCCACATCGAAGTTACAATCCCATGCAGCATCACAGACCAGTGTACCCCGCTTCTTAAAACCGGAGTGGTTTAGTTCTAGAAAGCAAAATAATTCGTTTGTCCGCTATAAACGCATCAACAAATGTAACAGGAGTGCAAGGACCCAACGGACACAAGACTGGCCTGAAGCAGAAGCTGCACAGATAATGCCAATAGTTTTGAGATGAGGAAATTCAGATGCGGAAGATAAAAGTTCAAGAAAAAAAAAGAAATTTGGAGATGAAACATCAGCCAGTTAAACAGAACCATAGGAAAATCAGAATTATGGTTATTTTATCCAATCTAGTTGTATATAGACTCTGTTTTGCCTGTCAATTCCTTCCAGCACTAGCACAACTGCACTACTATGACAAGAAATATTGGACTTTTAATGCGTGATAAAACGAAAAATGTAAGCCTTGCAAATGTCTTATAGCATCTGACTTGATATGACAGTAAAGCAACATGCACATACAACCATCCACAACCAAAGCAAAACCAGGTCTAATGGCATGAGTAAAAATATAACAAGGCTTGCATATTTAGAAATCCTGTTTAAACATTATTTATCCAAGGCTTAATCTTGTAAGAGAGAGAGGCTTCAAGGCCATTCTTCAAAATAACCATCCAAGGTGCATCCTCTTTCCTATTTGAGCTTTTGACCCCTTAGTCTAATCCAAGACATTAATCTCTGGCCAGCATGCGTATAAGCATACTGGCATACACTACTCTCCCACATTGGAGCCCTGTTTGGACAGCTTATACACAAGGAGACAAGGGCAAAGGATTGAAGTCCAAGAATCAAGGGGGTCCATAGATCTTGTGATCGCAAGATTTCTAAGGGCAGAAATTCTGGTACCCCAACTCATTTAAGAACACCTTTTCGGCCCACAGTTTGTTTGGTTCAGGCCCATAAACATACCAGCTGTAAGGGCGGGTAAGTTCAGGTCCACCTAAAATAATATGTAGAATGAATATATCAATATATAACAACATTACATGCATTGATATAAAGCTAATATGAATTCTAAATATAAACCCTAGCTCTAAATTTACTCCACGAAAATTCTACCTGAACTTCACCTTCTCCCTCCCTTCTCACCTCTCCTCTCTCAACCCCTTATCCTTCTTGCCCTCTCCCATTTCTTCTCCACTTCCTTCCCCTCTCTTTCCTCTCATTCTCACTTTCATCCATCCGCCATTATTGCAAGGAGATCTAAAAGATCGACTGAAAAATTTGCAAGGAGTGCCCCAGCTGCCCCAGCTATCCTGACCTGATCATCAAACTCAACACAAACTCTAACCTCAATCTTGTGCTTCCAGCCAGCCAACTGGACCCAATATTTGAAACTGCCTTGACTTGACTTACAACCCCAACCTTGTTATCACACCCCCCACCCCCCCACGCCCCTCCAAAAAAAAGAAAACTCACCTGCTACTGCCAAGATGCCATCATCTCTTAGTACAAACACCCCATCCCCACCATTTAGTAACCCAATACTGCAACCATGCTTTGTCAGCAACATCAAATTCTTAGATGTCACAGTTCCTCCTCCTTTCTCCATGCACTTCGGCCCTCATATGGATCAGGTCCAGCCTCACCTACCAGCAGGTTCAAGTCAGCCAAGTTTGACCTGCTGACAGGTTGGATCAAGTTCAGGTCAGACTAGCTAGGCCTTACCATCAAGCTTGAGCTGATTGACTCATTGCCACCTTAAATTTTCAAAATCGGATATTGTTTTACATGGATTTTGCATACAGAAAACTTGGACTAAGAAGCAATGACCTCCACTGCCTTGTCATGCTTCTTCCGTCTTCCCTCGTACATAGATAGCATGATCGGGCAGCCAAAGAAGCCCTTCATCTGCAAGGGAGCACAAGTATACCACTACTAAGCTTTCTATAATGCATTGGTTTTAAACTTTATCATTCATAGTTTTTTCAACATGCCACCTTAATGTCACCATCTCTTCTGCATTGTTTTATGCAAACTGGTCTAATAGCTGCCATATTATACTGTCAGTACATCAAGTATTTAGACATAGGTTGCTCTATTGGTGCGATAGTAAGATTGCTCTGTTGTGAACTAGGTGTCATGGAATTGAATCATGGAAACAACTTCTCCATGTGCGAGGTTAAGACTGCGTACATCTAACCCTCACCAAACCCTACAGTAGTGGGATCCTCATGCACTAGAATATTTTTTATATTAAGCATTTAGACATGTCAGATAAAGACAATCTTAGGTTCAAGACTCCAAACAAGTGCTTAAATCATACACCTTGCTATCATACTAGGTTCAGGACTGACAAGCACTTAACTCATATGCATTGCTATCATGCCATGACCAAGTATTCCAGTTCAACCAAAGAACAAACAAGCCCTTTGTCTAAATAGATTTAGACTGCTTAAATAAAAGACCCAACCAATCCCAACTAATTAAAAGATGTGAAGAATAAAATGTTATTTTATTTAGTGGCTAATTGATAAAATACAGCAGTTGTCAAATGTTGCTTCATATAAAAACATTGTTGAAATGACAGTTCTTGAATTTAGTTGTTCACATTAATCATTTTAGACTACTAAAATAGGGACCTTTGCAAAGGTTTCCGCTTATCAAGGAATATGTTGATTATCTATCCCCTCTTTTAACCATGAAAAAAAAAATGACACTACATAGACTCCTAAACAAATAAAAAGTCCTTAATATGATAGTGAATACCAAACAAAATTTAGGAGACAAAAGATCTATATTTTCAGCGAAACCTGAAAAAAAAACCAACCAAACATGGGCCAAAACTGATTGAAACTACCAAGACTCAACAAAATCCAAAACTAGAGTTTAGGTTCAACTTATTCCCAGATGAAAAAGATATATTTTTGCTAAAACAGATGAGCTCTGGCCAAAGCTAAAACCCTTCAATAAGATTTTTTCTATAGTTATTTATTTTTAATATATTACTAGTCTGAATCGTCAACCCAGTAGTTGATCTGGTAACCTGGTGAACCAGCATCTTGGACGGGTCAATATCTGGTCCCAGTATGACAACTATGCTCGTCCCTAACTTAACACTGCTTTGACTTGTTCTCTATCACCAGAAATAATATATGCCAAGGTTGGAAAAACAAACTCAGGAAATCCTTGCTCGTGCAACTCTTATAGCACAGGCAACTAGCCACTAAGTTGCATCAGTGTGCCCTAATTTGGACCTAATGCATGCATAGTAAGTGCCAATATGGGACTTTGAAGCAAATTATTTAGCATGTCTGTTCTCTCTATACATGCATACATGTGTACATAAGCACAAGCACAAATGCTTGAACACGCATGCATGCACATCTGTGTAAAATTTAACACATGCATGCAAGCAACATGTCCTGCACAATTCAACACGCCTTGTTGCCTCACCCACATAACATGGAACAAATAAAGCAATTTATCTATTTCATAACTCACTCAACAGGATTCAACCAGCATAGAGAAAAATAGATAGGATTAAGCATTTAAGTTTGCTCAAGCAGGGATGGACATGATCCCATGAGGAAGGATCAGTCTGATCTGAGTAGAAATAGGTTTAAAGAACTGGTGTGCATCATGTACAAACCAACAGACTTGAGCGAAATGCTAATGCAAAACACCCTTGTATTCAGCATAATACAAAGGATCCAGAAAAGAAGTTAGTAAATCAACAATATAACATGTCTCACAGTCAAACAATATGGAAACAGAATTGTTGTGCAATCTCGCACTTTTCACAGGTCGGCCTGTAGGACCTGATAATGAAGATGCAAGCCTCAAGCTGAATGATATACACGTCGGAAGAGACAACTATCATCATGCATGATACAGATACGACAGTCTGATGCTTAAATAAATATGCAGCTAGAAACTCTTTACACAGACAGCTAACAAAAGATCAAGCCTATCAGGATGTAAGAGCATTCATCCAGTGAAATTGTGCTTTAGCCACGACTGGAGTAGAATAACTAATGACTCCATCCAAATAACAAAAGAGAAGAAGGAACTTCATATCTAAATAATCAATTGGCATATGTTGCCAACTGCAAGAGCTCTAGACCCTTTTAGTGACAACAATCCTGGATTAGGTGATGCCAATTTTTAAGAAATGACGCCACCTTAATAATCTTAGAATCAGATATTCTTTGTTTACTTTTCATTCATTGGATATTCATAACAATGTACACTTTTCGTTAAAGAGAAGAAAACCTATAGAATTCAGAGTTTAAGATAGAATAACTTAGAAAAAAAAACTCACATGTATTTGGCACAGGTGAAATTGAAGGAACTCTGTCAGGAGGTTTGGCATATGTTACATTCTCACTTGGAGGTCGTACATGAGCAAAATAAACAGCAGGCAGCGGTGATGCTGGATGCATGTTTGGAGCTGGACCTGGTGAATCTTCATGCGCATGCGGACTAATAGAATGCTGTGGTGCAGACTCAGGTGCAGCAGAATGCTGCGGTGCAGACTCAGGTGCAGCAGAATGCTGCGGAGAGGCCACGGGTGCAGAAGTCGGAACTGGATGATAAGGTTTACTCTTGGGTCTGTTTGAGTATCCAAATCGGCAATGAGAGGGAGGAGGAGTTGGGTAACTCTGCCGAGGAGGAGGAGCAGGTGCCAGATGCATGTCTGGGTGATGGTGGTGGTGGTGGTGGTGGTGGTGATGGTGGTGGTGGTGGTTGTGATGGTCTGGCGGTGGTTGAGGTGAGGGACTAGGCGAACTACTGCCTCCACTACTCAGAGAATGTTGAAGATAAGAGGAAAGTCGGACCTGTTTTACTCTACCAAATACAGTGTGATTGAGACCAAGATTGCCTGCAGAAGAATTGCTGATGGTCTTAGCCAACTGTTTCAACCTTGGCAATAATGGTTGGTGATTCCCAACTTTAAACACAATGGAGGTCTGAACAGTTGTTGGAGGAAACAATGTTGAACCCTCTGAATTTGTCAACCTAACATACAGATTCTGCAATACATCAAAAGCAGATGTTAGTTTATTATGAAGTAGCATCAGTAAGCTGAGACAAATGCCCTTAAAACATGAAAATATACATATACATAGACTGTTGTAAATCCTGCGACTATGTATATACAGTGAAAATTCTAACTATTCACAGTTCAAAATTAAGACAATGCTTGATTGTGTAACAAAAATTAATTATTAAAATCAATAAAATAAACATTAAACGAGGTCAAAAAAAAGATCGAGAGAAACCAAGCTGCATTGTCTACAATGTTTCCCTCTCCTTTCCCGTACCATGACCTTTAAACCACTCTCTCATGTTATTGGTCTCCAATCTAAAATCGGAAAGGTGAGCCCAAGGTCCGCCGTACCGGGTCCAGCAGGCGTATCGGTTGCCTACCGGACCAGTACGGTTCTGGTTCGTATCGAAACCGGGCAGTACGAACCGGAAAGTTCTTCCCCGCCGGAGCCAGGGAAGAAGAAGAGAACGAGAGAGAGAGCGCGGCCTCGGCCTCCGCCACGCCCCTGCGGGTTCCCCCGCCCCCCGCCGGCCTCCGACGCCCCTCCGCGGCTCTCCGATGGCGGACAAAGGTGGTCTCCCTCCCTCTCTTCCCCACGCTCTCTCTCGTTCTCTTCGTCTTCTTCGTCTCCGGCACGGAACCGGCCTGTACCGGTTTTCACGGCTCTGGCGTACCGGTAGCTAGCCAGACCGGTTTGTACTGACCGGTACGGCCCGGTTCGGCATACCATAAATGAGCCACTATGCATAAACTCGCCTTAGGCCCTGTTTGGGGGAGCTTTTGGAAGGCCAAAAAGCACTTTCTGGCCCTCCAAAAGTACTTTTAAACAAAAAAAGATGTTTGGTAAAATTTCGGAAAAGTTGTTTCAGCTTTTGCGGAAAGCTGAAAACAGCTTTTGGGGGGAAGCTCTAATTTGTAGCTTCCCCCCAAAAGCTGTTTTCAGCTTTGTCGGAAAGCTGTTATTTTACCAAAAGTACCCCCATTTAAAAATCCTTTTTTCCTCCCAAAGTGGCCCATCCACCGCCTCTTCCTCTTCCGCCCATCACCCTCCTCTTCCTCTTCCGCCCATCCCCCTCCTCTCCATCTCCCCCGCCGCCGCCCATGACGCCCTCCCCCTCTTCTCCCTCCTCCGCCGCCGTTCCGTCTCCCTCGCCGCCGCCCTCGACGCCCTCCGCCTTTTCTCCCTCCTCCTCTGCCGTTCCCTCTCCCCTACTGTCGTCGCCAACGCCCTCCTCCTCTGCCGCTCTCTCTCCCCCGCCGCCGCCTCCGACATCGTCTTCCTCTTCTCCATCCTCCTCTGCTGCTCCCTCTCCCCCGTCGCCGCCCCTGACGCCCTCCGCCTCTTCTCCCTTGCCCAACCACCTCTCCCTCTCCCCCGACCGCTCTCCCTCTTCCTCAAAGCTTCTCTCTTCGGCTTCGTCACCCATCCTCCCGTCGTCGCGCCGCCGGGAGCTTGATCGCCCCTTCCATGACCATGCGGGAGAAGTGAGGCAAGGGAGGAAGAAGGGAGGCGAGAAGCTTCGGGAAGGAGGAAAAAGAAAGAAGAGAAGGAAAAGAAAAGAAAAGAAAAAGAAGAAAAGAAAAAAAAAAAGAAAAGAAAAAAAAAAGAAGAAAAGGAAATGAAAAAAATAGAGAAGATAAAATAAATAAATAAATAAATAAAAATATTAGTAATTGTTTAACCAATTTTATCATCTAGCAAGAAAATTTGTTAGGGAGATAAATGATCATTAGAAGAGTAAAAATTAATTTACGCTAATAATTAAATTTTTTTATATTTTTATTATTGTATTATACTATAAATATAATATAATATTGTATCATAATACATTAATATGTTATGTTAAATAACTTAATATTATATTATATTATGAGAAATTAATTTATGCTAATAATTATAATATTTTATACCTTTATTATGTATTATACTATAAATATAATATTATATTACATTATATCATAATATGTTAATATATTATGTTAAATAATTTAATATTATGTTATATTATGGAAAATTAATTTATGCTCATATTTTTGATGATATTGGAAATCGTGGGGTGCCCTTTTGGGCGGCGGCGTCCGCCCACGGCAACATGCATCCGCCTTGGCTCCCTTCCGTCGAGACTGCCGCTGGTTAACTACAAATGGTCATCAGAAGGATGAAAAATGAATTTACACTAATAATTATAATATTTTATACATTTATTATTGATTATACTATAAATATAATATTATATTACATTATACCATAATATATTGATATGTTATATTAAATAATTTAATATTATATTAAATTATTATTCTATAGTACATAGTATTATAGTACTATATTATAATAATATTATATTTTATTATATTAATATTATACTATATCATATTTTTATGTATTAATACATATTATATTTTATTATGCTCTATTTTATAATACTAGTAATGTCCTTTATGGTCATTTTGTCACACAAAAGTACTTTTTCAGTTTGTTTACCAAACACATGTTAAAGTGCCACAACACTTTAAAAATGTAGTTATCAAACAGCAAACAGCTTTTTATAACAGCTCTACTTCCAACAGCTCTATTTCCAACAGCTCTACTGCCAACAGCTCCCCCAAACAGGGCCTTAGATCGAAATATCGACAAACCATAATTTCATGATTTTAGAATGATCGATGTGATAATATGTTCTTCATATTTCAAAATTCTTAGTGGCTTGGGATTAGGGAAAAAAGGAAGCAGGGGACACATTTTTTAGGTGTTTGAAATTGTAAATGGGTTACTAACAAAAGGATAAGATCAATGAGGGTATACAAACTACCCAATCAAATCTTCCTTTTATCTAAAATTTTAAGAATCAAATTTAAAAGATTAGAGGGTGAGCCCTTGTGCAACAGTAAGCTTGCTTCACTTTGTCTCCTAGAAGTCGTGGTTCAAAAGACGGAACAGGCCATATGCGGGGGGAAGGCTGTGTAAATTTGACTCTTCCAAACCCCGTGATGGCAGGAGCTTCGTGCACTAGCTGCCTGCTTTGAAAAATTTAGAAGATTTGTCTCCCGGAAGTCACAGGTTCAAAACACAAAAACAGCAACTCCATATGCAGGAGCAAGGCTGCGTAAATTTGAAACTCCATTAAGCTTTCTCTAAGAGTCCTTAAACATAGGTAGGCTCGGATGCGATGCATGTCAAAAGATTCTCCCAGAAAATCATGTATATAATGGTGCATTCATCCAGATGCAAAAGTTTTAGATTTAGATGTATGTTCTAGTATTGAATTTGGCAAGAAAAGAATGAGATAAGAAAACAAAATATCAACTAAACCAAGGTCAACGGAACCGCTCAGTTAACAAAACTGTCCCGAACTGGACGGTTCCAGTCATTCCGAGCCGTATCGATGGCTCCCCAATGTGGTTCCGACAACAGAAACGAAAACCGTTGTTGGAGGTGGAGAAGGAGAAGGAAAGAGAGGAAAAGAGAGTGAGGGAGAGAGGAAAGGAGAGGAAGAGGGAGGAAAGCTGGCGGATTTTTTTTAATCGGTCGGACCCTTGTTTCAAATGAAATAGGGGAACCGGCCGCGGCCTCGCCTCCCGCCCAGGCGCCAGCCTCCGCCAGTGTTCGCCGGCCTCCACCGGTGTCCACCAGCCTCCTCTCTCCCTACCTCCTCCCCTTCTCTCTCTCTCTCTTTTCCTCTCTCCCACGGTCTGCATCGCCCTCTCTGTCAAAACAGGCCCGTAACGACTCGTGCCACCAAAAAACCAATACGGTTCCCAGTACCGATTCTGCCAGTCCTGAACTAAACTATACCCATTGATTTTCTAATATCTTAGATCATAAAAAATCGACTACATTAAGATGTTTCATTTTCTATATAAAATTGAAAGAGAGCTCTTTTTTTGTTGTTAACTGCTAACTTATAAAGTTATTGATTAATTCTTGATGCTACTGTAGATTTTGCACATTTGAATAGTTGTGACTTGTTTGATATGTACTGTGGAAGGTGTAATGTTTGTTAATTAGTGATGTGATCTTCAGCAGCAATCAAAATTACAGATAATAATATATAAAACATTGTTCCTTTGATAAATGTTTAGTGTCACAAATGATAGCATGTTATCTTCTAAGTGTCTTAAAAAAAGTAAAGAGGTTAGAGTTATGCATTTTAAATGGTAATGTTATCAAAGCACACATTTCACATCTAGGCTCTAAAATTACAAATGTACAAGCAGAATGGCATTTTGCAAAGTATTAAAAAATTCATCTTCAACCAAGCTCAAAGACAAGTGGAACTGAAGAGCCTAACAAGGGTCATTACCAAGTTATGGTCTCGACAATCCAAAGTCTTCAGAGGAGCAAACAATAAACAAACCTAACCAAGATTCGCAATACCGGTTTTAGTACCCATACCAGTATTATGTTAATACAATACCAATACTGATTGGTTCAGCATACCGATACTCAGTATGCCCCCTGGTTTGGTACTGGAACAGCATGCCATGTATAGGACAATATGCACTAGCATGGTGAACCTTGAATCTATCTTTTTGGCTTTTGTTTGCACAAAGTGATTATCCTAGGAACGAACCCATGTTTTTCCGCTTGTCAACCTAAGCCTTTTACCGTTGCAGCAAGCGATGGCCCCTTCATTGTTTGAAGAGCCTGATATCCAAAATTTAGAATCTAGAAACTCGGTAAGTATGTCAGCCATCTAAGGCATACATGACTCATCAATAGATGTTAGACACACATTCTGCAAGCTAGATGCAAGTTTCAAGTAATACTGAATATATAAGACAGTAGGAACTACTTTAAAATATTAAGAAATTTAAGCATTACTAGATGTGAACCGCTAAAAATAGTTAATATAAAGAAAACAATCATGAAGCAGAATATAATCCATGGGCAAACCTCATAAGAATTGAGTAGCAACCCTGATTTCATCTGGTCCTTCAGTTCACTGAGTCTGTCTTGTACTTGATAGATTGCAACGTTCAAACTGAAATTAAAAATTGGTTGCACTTTTTGCAGAAGAAAAGCACTTTGTGGAGGGATAATTGTAATCCCTCCAGGGAACTTTAGCACCTCAAAGAAGGATGAGTTCCCAAACAACGATGTGGTCAAGTGGAGAGTTGACTGCCGTGTAACCAAGGACATAAAAGACTCTCTGAGAATGCTTATCTCAGCAGATGACATAGTTGAATTTTTTGGATAAGGCCAAATAGCAAAAACTACGGTCGTCCAATTTGATCCAGCTAAAGGTTCCAGAGAACTTACAACCACCTGATTAATTAAAACCATTAGGTAAAGGCATATGCACATTATGGATGGACATCAGACATTTGATAAGAGTAGAAAACATACCAAGGAATTAAGAACACCAATTTCTTCATAGATATCATATTGAAGTTTTGAGATATTGGTGCCTAGCAGAGCAACAGGCTTTTGCAGTCTGAAACTTGCTACTATATCAGCTGCCAAAATTAATTCTCAGTGAAAAATTCAGATACCTATAGAAATTTAAAAACTACAGAAAAAAACTCAAAAAATATGGTAGCATGATTCTGAATTTCCAATATCTTCAATATCCAGAATTCTGGAAAAGGAAAATCTTCAATGTAATAAAAGGTACAGTTCGGACAAATCATGGCATAAATTGACTGTAGCTATTAACAAATGCAAGTTTATCAAAGCAGAATTCTTTAAACAAGCAAGTCCTCTCATTGGTGACAACCTGAAGCAATTTGTCATGATGCATCTCCATCTGGTATTGCCTGCTGGTAACAGCATACAATCAGCATAGGACAAGAATGCACCAGTAAAAAGTTAAATTATTGTTGGCAAACCTAGCAGTTTCTTTGTAATGCAGTCGGCTAGTTTTACCATAACTGCTAGACAAATTTCCAGTCCAACACTAAGAAAACATGCATGAAATTAGTAAAAGTTACGAGAACATCTGCAAAAGGTCAACTTAAAAAGCAAAAGGGAACACTACATCCATGCTGCGAGGTTTACAAATGGCCTTCACAGGACCTCTTCCCTAAAAGTCAGGCAGGAAGAACACTAGAGCATCAGCTATTGACACCAAATCCCAGCAATTGGCCATCACTTGATATTTGTACACACAATGTAGCTCCATCTATTTAATAAGGCATTCGATATTTATGGTTGGGAAGCAAAATTTATTGATGAAGGCTATTAGTGGCTTAAAACAGGTTACATGCACCATACTTTTGAAGAAAAGAAAAAAAACGTCTTATGCTTATCTGCTATCTCCATTCTTTTTTATTAGTTAATTAGATGTTGCATTGATTTCCTATATCTGCACCCAATACTTCACTGCTGCAAAGTCCTAAAATGCTACGAGTTGGTATCACAAGTGGCATGATACCCTATAAAACTGAATTCACTTGAACATTTCTCCTTCAATTTTTTATGATATCAGAAGATAGGATCACCATCATAGGGCCTCAAGTTCACCAGGTTCAAGTGGTGGTTCTGATTATTGTTTATGGTAATTCCAACCTTTCTTCAACTGATACAGACAAACTAACAGTTAGCTAAGAAGCTGGGTTTTTGACCAGTTCAACAAACTAAACGAATATCTAGTTGGATCTTGAAAAAACATGAACAAGTGCTACCATCTTAGCTAGTGAATAATGCCCAAAAGGATTTTTCAAGCATTCTCTGTTAATGGACCACAAGAGGAGTCCAGTTAGGGCTCATTCAATTTGTAGCAACTTCATCCTCACCACCACTGATCCTCCAAAATTGATGTCCAATTATAGTATTTCCTGAAATATAACAAAAGTGATGATACCTACTTACTCCATTTTTCATGTCGCCCAATTCGGATTTGCTTGCCAACTTAAGTGCCATCTCCAAATCATCGATGTATACTATTACTCAGTATTTAACATCTTTCAAATTAATTTCAAAGGTATCTTTAGCGCTCACAGAATTACAGGATTGTAGATTTTATAAGAGTCATCCTTGGCATTCATTGGTCATGAATTCCTCCAATTTATCCCTATTGACCTATAACTACTTCTCCTTCATGCCTGCATGCAGGTTGCAGAAAGTTTTATAGCCAATCATACATTATTTTTCCTATAAGCGTTTATGGATTCCCTTTTAACTGATTTCTACCTCTTTCACTTCTTTTGCCGATCAAATATTTGTATATCGACCTCTTTGGGGTATTCAATAACTTTGCTTGCATTTAAGGTTACTTTGTGACATCTACTTACTAGTTTATTTGATTTGCTTTACAAAGTCAACCAAAAATTAGGTTTTGATGGAAATTTTTGACCATCCACAAGTTTAATTCACTCTATTACTTTCAGCTTATTCATTATTACGTGTATTTTACCAAGCATCTAGGTTTCATGCCCCATTTAGATATAAAAAGAATCAGCATCTTCCACCTAATATTTGGAACTTTGCCATCACAATATTCTTCAGTTTACTTCAGGCTTTATGTACTTGAAATCATTGTCTTAGATTAGGATCAGAACATATGCTCCTTTGAAATCATCTTTCACATCTCATATAAAATCTGTGCCCCCATACCTAAAGATCTTCATGTTTATCAAGCAAAATTGTCTGCCAAACAGTTTCAAGCTTGCAAATCCTCAATAATGGTCCATTTTTCTTTCACTTAAGGCTTTTATATGCATCCTATAATCATCTTGTGCTGCTCAGTCATATCTCTATAGCACACATTTGAATGGACTTGGCATCATCCTTAATTTTAGTCTCTTCATCGACATCTATATCATTATCTTCCATGATAATTATTAAGCTTCAGGTCTTCAAACATGTTCATCCCCAATTAATATTGCCCAATGTTCGCAGCTAATATCTATGTATTTGCCATTTTTTCACTAATATTACTCACACCAAAAGCAAAGATTTCAGTGCCAACCTATCAGGAACCTTTATCATCAAGGATTTAAATATTGGATCATACTAGTCCATACTAGACATTGTGTCATACAGGTAAGAACAAATACTCAACACAACCCCCATATTGAGTGTCACTATCAAATGGTGTACTATACAAATACCCAGCAAGGGCATACTAGTTGGGTGCCAATATAGGTATTGAAACCAGTATTTGGAAATGGAACATTGTTTATCATTACTACCTTGGTCATGTATATTTGTGACCAAAATATGCAATCTCGATACTAAGTACCATACCAATATGTTACCAATTCAATACAGTCGATATGGTATGGTACGCACACCATACCAAGACAAATCCTAACCCCACTTTTTTCTCACTTTTTATCACGATGATGCCCAAAACAAGATGGTATTGGTTAGTGTGTGTGGTGCATATCCCGGTATGGCGCAATTCCGCTTGGTTCGGACCAGTAAAGACTGGTTCAACTCATATACCAAACCAAACATCGGTACTGTACCGGTACCTTGCCAATATGATAGGTCGGTACGGGTTTGTACGGCAAACCTTGCTTATGACCAACCACTTTTTCTTCAAATGTTTTTCAATCTGCCACTACTTTCCTCCTCATTCGATCCACTTCTTCAATATCATTTTCATGATCCTTGACTACCTTCTCACCATGCACAACATCTACAAGGACCCCACTCATCTATACTACATTTTTGTATATTCCTAGCATCATCAACCTACAAGTTCGCTTGCCATTCTTATCAATTAGTACATCCATTGCCGGTTGACTTCACAAGCCACTATATTTTGATGCCAATCAAATTTGTCAACCGTTCACCTCAACACCAATCTGCATAACAAACCTTGTAAATATGCAGTTGCATGTAGTCACTAAAAATCAGCATATCTGTCATGTGAGGCCTCCTTTTTTTAATCCTTCATAAGCTAAGTTTCAATAATTTTTAACAGCGATGGATCACTGTAAGAAGCATTTATAGCTGCCATGTCAAGTCAACTGCAAGCCAATAATATCACAACATCAATTGTTTGGTTCTTTCAAACAGACCAGACCTTAAATAAATGGCCAAGCATCATTAAGCATCATTTACCCCATCCTCTCCAATCACCATAAATTACAAATGACATGATTGTTGAACCATCTACAGAGAGTTCAAAGATCACATTCAAACCCTTTTTCACATGAAAGTCCTCCATATATGAGCCAATCTCCATGCCGGTGCTTTAAATTGTGGGGTACAAGGCCGCATATGCATATGATCCCTTGATAGCATTGTATTCCCTTATGCAACTGCTATGTACATCCGGGCCATATATGGACTGAACAGGCCACTCACTTGGCACAACATGCATGCTTATGTGGTAGGATTATCATTCTATGACCACATATGCAGCCTAGTTATCATTGTGAACTGCAAATGTGGCCTTCTAGCATGTTGCAGCCATGTATCTGACCGCTCCTATGCAAGATCATGTGAACAGAACATGTTCAAGTTAATGATTTGATTGGATTTGGGTTTTCAGACAGGCCAAATACATGTATATTAACATTATTGATTTGTTAATTATGCTATAATTATTGCTATTAAGGATAAGTTTTAAGTAGCAAGCCTAAGAGGTAGATGTTAATGTTATTAATAAAGATGTTATTGATTAAAAAAGTATTGCTACTATTGTCTTTAATATATTTTATTTATTTTTAAATATATAAAAACATTTACCACATATGCATCCACATATGTGGCCTGCATAATGAATATGCAGCTATGCATTCTCCTGACCACCTGCATACTACAAATTGACAGCCGTCTTTTAAAACACTAATCCTTGTTATATTAATTATCCAATAAGGCCCCTCTAGTGAAGTGATATGGGTATATTTTTCTTCCTTTTTTTGAAGTTCGAAAATATCAGGAATTCTACCTTAAAAATCTTTTTCATTCATAAAGCTTGGTGGTATTTAAGAGATCTATTTTGACTACTACTTATCTTCGCTATCTCTCGAGTAGAAGAACCCAATAAGCATCATAATCGTAAATTTAAAATGTCTTTCTTTTATTACTTGGCATGTTAGTGATGATTTATGTTCTCCAATATCAAAACATCAGCCCTTGAGCTTATTGTTAAGTTGAGGATAGAGATTTCGTAGAGGGAGAATTTTCTCGTGTTAATACAGCCAATGTGAAGATTTAACCAAGGTTGCATGTTTGTTTCCTTTCTCGTTTTACGACATGCATTTGTAAATAGATTTTGACCAACCAAAGCTTAAAAATTCATCAAAATGCTTTACACCTCATTTGTGGTGAGATCCTTCACACATTCACTCAAGGATTGCTGAACCGGTACCGGGTGCTATACTGGTCGGTGCCTGGTCTGGTCCGAACCGGTCACCAAAAATGCCACAACGCACGCGCTGTGGAAAAAAATGCATCTAACCAGACTCAGTGCAAACTGACTAGTTTGCACCAAGTCCTGGCCGAACCGGACGAAACCGGTCCGGTTCCGTCCGATTCGCTTTTGTACCGGGCGGTTCCGTTCGATTCGCTCTTGTACCGTCCGTTTTATATGCCCGAACCGACCCGGTTAGAGACCGGGTCCGCTCGATTCGGCCTGAACCGAGCGGTACGGCTCCGTTCGGCATTTCTTGCATTCACTTAACTAGTTTGTTTATTATTATTGTCGTAACTTCAATAGCCCCTTTGGATGGTATTTCCTCTTTTTTTGTTGGAAGAGGGGGGGGGGGTGAAGTTGTTACAGAGTAGTTAAATTCAGATTTTGAGAATTTATATTCATATTACCATATACAATGTATTCTGAAAATTCCCCAAAACATCTGAAATATGATATCTGCATTATTTGTTTGTTCCTCTGAGAAATTGACCGTCAAGAAAGAATTCCATATTATGTTTTTCCTGTTGGGCTGTTACTAAGTTGTGGATTATCACAAGCAACAACACAAGTGAAAGAAAATCTATCCCCATCGATAGGCTCAAAAATTTGGATTAAGAAATCTCATATGTCAAGGAGAACGCTAAAGGAAACCAAGTTCTCAATAGCGACCCCAGGAATAACATATTTATCTCATCAAAGATTTGTAAGCCTGTCTTCTCAAACCATCTCTTTTGTAACTAAGGATCCTCCAAAACCTTCTAGAGAACAATGCTCTACATATTCAACATGATGAGCAAGTAAACAAAATGAAAGTCACTTGTTGGAAACCCTGAGGATTTGCAAAAAAATAAAATAAAACAAAATAAAGAGGAAGATACCATCCAAGAATCGCACATCAGTACGTAAATCCAGAGGCATAATCAAGGGACATAAAACCCAAGAGTGAAAAAATGGACCATGTCCCTAATATGGATAATGAGGTCTTTGGAGAAGCAATCATGGTTAAAGGACACAATCCATGTGAAAGGAAAAGAAGCAATGGATGGTTCAAGGGTTAAATGTTGTTATACTTAGAGAAGAGGGAAGCAAAATAATTGTAATCCTACCTTGTCCAGGAATTTAACAATGACAAAGACATAATTCAGGCATATAGTGATAAGGTAATATAGGTGTGCTTGTTTCCTTATAATTTAGGGGCCCAAATTCAAGTTCCCTCCAAGTGGACACTTATGATTGTTTCTTCTTTCCTATAACTCAGACTGAACTTCGGAACTCAAGTTCTCAATTTCCTGAAACAAGGACGAACTTGACTTTGAAGGGGCAAGTGCTGGGGCACCTAGAAGTCAAGTTTTGAGAGAGCAGCAAAGCATTCAAAGCTACTTTAACACTCTCCCACACGCTCCCTCCTTCAAAACAAGCCATATAAGCAATATTTAAGTGATTATGATTACTATTATTGCTTATTCAATAACTGCTTTATTGTCTAAAAGTTGCACGTTTCTATGCACCAAGTTCCTGCGAACCAAATAGAACAACTCAAGTTCTCAAAAGTAAAGTTCCCCCACCTTTAACACTTGCATAGAAACAACCATACTATAAGCAAATTATTAAAGATAACTAATTATTTATTCAATTTAATATCTTAATAATATTTATTTAATTTATATTGATATTTAATGCAAATTTAAAGTAATGGATTTAGTGGAACTGTATCTGAATCAGGCCTGACAATAACTTGGGCCACCAAGTTAGTATTGATCCCAAATATTGATCGAATTCAAATGATAAGTAGGTCACAAGTTTACTAAAACTGGATCCAGCCAAAAAAATCTAGCTAAAAATACTCTGAATTAGCTCATAATAATGGTTACAATATAAACTTGCCCTGAAGCCATTAGGAAAATGGTTTGGGAATAAGCGCAAATCCTAGATTTGATATTAGATAAAGTTCTGTTAACCTAAACATGTTATAATTCATTACCAAATAACATTCCCACAGGCAATGCACTACTTGCTTCCTTGTCAAGCAGCCGTGTTTTAAAGCTCTAAGGTGTGATCTTGTACGGCTAATATCATGACTTCTTCACCACCACATGTAAATGACATCAATATGTATTGGGACATCATTGCATTCATTGTATTGTTAGCAAAATTTGACGCAGAGAGAGAAAAAAGATCTACATTGCCAACTGAGTACATGTAGCACACCTTTTTTTAAATTTGGCATGCTTATGTTGTTATATAAAGAACTGTGTTCCATTTCTTTCTCTTAACCAAATAGCGAAAATATCCAAAATCTGAATTTTCTTCCATGTACCACCAATTTAAAAGAAACATCGCTCATCATTCAATTTATCATATTTTTGTTTCCAAAATTGTTCCAAAGCAAAAGCATGCCATGTTCTATCTACCAATCTTTCTGTTATGCAGCAAGACACTCTAGTACACAGAATCCTAGATGATTGTTGCCTGTGATTGATCAATGTGAAGTCCAATTAAATGGGGAATAGACCCTTTCTTATTGTTCTTTGTACCCCTAAAATTTAAACTTCCTCAAAAAGTTGGCTCATAAATGTATATGAAATTCTCGTCACTCAGCAGAAACTATCTATGCAATCTACATACCCTTAAGCACCACACTGTTACTCTTGTGGATGATCAAAAACCAAGTCTGTGCTAATGGTGATAAATGCTTCATAATGAAAAAAGTTGCATGGCCTCATATTTCCCTGCTTTCTCTATACAAGTTGGAGTACTTGAAGGTGAACAATACTTTCTGAAGGTAGAGACCTCCCCACAACCAAAACTAAAGCATTGTCGAAGATCAGATAAGCCTTAAGGACCTTCATCCTTGGGCTTGCATGAAGCACATCATTGGGCACTCATACATAAAAAACCCCATCATAATGAATAAAATGCCCCCTAATTGTCAAAAGTATCCCAAATCTTCAAAATAATGCTGAAAATCTGTGGCCACCTACAACATCACTTCCAGATGAAGCATAATAAATAACAATATCTCCAGTAACACGAGAAATATAGAAAGCAACCAGAATGGCTTCCAACAGGCACATATTGAAATTCCTAATGCCATGTAACAAAATCAGGTCTCCCCATCTCAAATAGAAACCCAGATGACATACATATTCGAGTATAGAAACATCAAGTCCTTAACCATCAGAGTCTGAGATGTAATCAAACATTCACTTAGATCGCACTCAAACTGTGGGTCCATTCTAACACCTTAAGCATCAGGAATCGTCCAGACTCACTCCCTCCGTGAAACAAAGTGAGGATCTCTCATCAGAGATCCTAAACAAAAACTATTCATAGTACTTACCGAACCAAATCCATCTACATTCCAATTTGCACCCACCTAATCAAAGCCTGTTAACAAAACTATGATATCATCAGAATCAAAAATCGCCACTCATTTCTAACTAATTAACAGATTCATCAAAAATATAACCATTTTTCATCTTATAAATCAGCAAATACAATTCCACCTCAACGCAAACTAACTAATTCACCGTAAAACGAATGCATCAAGCAAAATCACAAGAAGAATCAATTCAAACTGCGCGAGAAAAAGAAAACCATGCCGAGATCCAGCAATGCACCCCACTGTCGCTGCTGAAACCTCCCAAAATCCACCAACGAGTCCCAAATCCTCACCTTTAAACCAGGGGTCCCGATTCCGATCTCTCAGATCCCCACTATGCCTCAAGAAGGGGGGGAGCCAGAACACGGCCGACAGCAGCACGGCAACACCAAGAAACAGCGCAGCAACGCAGCGCGGCCGCACGATCTTGCCGATGGATCGGCACCGGGGGCAGCCATCGCCTGCATTCCCCTCGGTGGCCTCCGACGACGACGATGGACCGGTGGATAACGCCTGCTCGTCTTCGGGTTTCCCCATTGCCGCAGATCTCCTCAGTCCCCATCGCCACTGTCCTCGCCAAAAGCTCCCATTGCCGCAGAAAGAGATCCAAAGAGACGTGAACGAGGAGAAAGAAAGGACAGAGCTAGGGTTAGGGTTAGGGTTTCGTTTTCTTAGGTTAGGAGGAGAGGAGGAGAAGGGGAGAAGTGGGAAGTAAGGTGAGAGAAAAGGAGAGTTAAACTGCAGATATGAAATAGCAGCACTGCGGATGGTGCTGCTTTTTTTTTGTTTTATTTTATTCTCGTCTTTTTGTTTTGCGCGGATCCAAGCGTGGTTTTATCCGTTTAAATTTTTAAGAATAGCAAAATTGACTGCCTTGGGAGTGAGGCGAGACGGGTATTCTCCGTCATAACGGAATAACTGCCGTTATTGGGGAATAACGGGTTAGCTGATGTAACTGCTCTTATTGGCTGTTAACTGAAAAATAACAGTTTTTACCTTGCTCAGATTACAGCTTATTGAACAAAAACCTATTTTATCTAGCTGGTATAAAAAAATAAATTGAAATAATTTAACTTGTTCATAAAATTATGAAGAATAAAATGTTGAATAATAGTCATTGTTCGACAAATATTTTTAATTATTATTGCTAAAATTATATGCATGCCATGCATCTGATAATGGATATATGATTCTTCGATTTTTTTTTCTTATTATTAAAGTATCATCAAATACTTTAATTTTGAAAAGCTTTCTTTCTTTTATTTTAAAAGTCATGTAATATTTATGAAAAAAATTTTATCTTCCAATCATGTGACACTTTTAAACAAATATAATTGATCTAATTATGATTATTAGATAATAAAATTCGTTATGAAAAAATCACAAAGAACGTATCTGCATTTGGCCATAGCTTTTTTTTTTTTTTTTTTTTTTTGGGTGTGCAAGAAGAAGCAACGACACCAATTAATTCATAAGGCAAATTGAGCAAGGTAAGGTGAAACTGCCGTAATAAAGTTATGACAGCCGTTATTCCTCAACATTCTGACGATGGAGAGTGAAGGCAAGAGCGGTGCGCCGTATGGGCGTAGGATAGCGGGGGGATAAATCCCGTGACGTGGGGCCGCCGGCGCTTTATCCCGTGGACGTGGTGATTTCTTTGGCTGAAAGGGATAGGTCGGAGGAGCGACGGTGGGGGAGTTGGGAAAAGAGAGCCAGTTTTTGGTGGGATTTACGAGACTGCCATTCAATAAACCGTTGGGTTCGGTTCGCTCGTCCGCGGTCGGTGGGTCTTGATTTGATGGGCCACCCAGCGTGCCGGACAGCGACCGCCCACGAATCAGATTGTCTCAAATTTCAAAACAGTTGGTGCCAAGGCAACACCAGTTATTTTTAAAAAATAAAGAAAGAAAGAAAAGTATATATACAAAATTTTCCGAGCCAAATAGGGGGAAATGTGCAAGAAATGCTGCATATCAGGCGATGGTGTCTAAGGTTTGTTCTCTTTCATGATTGCTACCCGATGTACAATTTAATGGTAATTTAAACACTGTGTAAAATATAGGCTTATGTGCCCTCTATACATGATATCTAGCTCCGGAATAAGAACGTTGTTTATTTCTCCTTTTTTTTTTGTTAAAAAGATGGGGGGAGGGGGAAGAACCTCACCCATGTAGCAGCTCTCATTGGGTATTTCTTCTACTAGAGAATATTCGATGCAGGCCACAAGTTTCCGCATACCCTCTTCAACCCGTGGGTTTTTCCTACTGGGTTCCTCACCCACGTGTGAGTACGTCACCCCGGCGCTACCTCAGTACCAACAGACCAGAAAGCGCTTCCATCGAGTGCGTCCAAGCGAGAGGCATCTGGTTTCCATATTTAATCGACGTCCGTGCGTTTCGAATATGTACCACACCGGTAGAAACTAAGCCCCGTTCCAACTGTGCTACCACCTTACTGGCAACTAGAGGTGGGCAACGGGCCGTGCCGGGCCGGCCCGGCCCAGGCCCCCCGGGCCCAAAAACTAAACTGGTCGTGCCTGGCACGGCCCGTCCAGCACGGAAGGCCAGCCCGGCCCGGCCCCAGGCCCCTCTATTGGTGGGCCGGGCCGGGCACGGCACGCCACGGGCCGTGCCAGGCACGGCCCGTAACGGGCGCAAACGGGCCGTGCCAGGAACGGCCCGCAACGTCTCCAAACGGGTCGTGCCTGGCACGGCCCGTAACGGCTCCAGACGGGCCGTGCCAGGCACGGCCCGTCTGGAGAGGGGGGAGGAAAATAGCCGTTTCCAACGGCTATTTTCGTGAAAATGACCCTTTTACCCCTCCCAACAGTCTAATAACGGCTGAATTGAGGGGTATTTTGGGAAAAAAAAATTTTGAGCTTCTATAGATAGCCCATTCCTCCCTCATTCTCACCACACCAAACCTCTCATTCTCTCCTTCTCTACTGCTATTATTTCTCTCTTCTAAAGTGCTCTTCTAGCAATTTAATTTTTAGTTTATTCAAGTGCTACACAAGAGGAGGTTCCTGTTGAGAAGAGAAGGTCGCTTCTGTTGAGAGCACAAGAGGAAGCTCGGAATCTCGGCTCTGCCTCTGCCCTCCGACCCTCTACTCAATTCCTCCTTGCGGTTAGTTTTTATTTTTTGAATTAATCATAGATATGTCATCTTTTGAGGAAAGTCAGTTTGGCATTCCTGTTTCTGAGGGAGAAGAAACTAATCCCCAACCCCCTGTTCCTAGTTCCTCTAGAACTGGTGAACCGAGTGAAGGTCAAACCTCTTCGTAAGAGGACTAGTACTGTATGGAATGAATTTGATAGAGTTATGGTTGAGGGAGTCTGGAAAGCTAAATGTAAAAAATGTGCCAAACTTTATAGTTGTAGTAGTAGTGGGGGAACGGGCATTTAAAAAGACATCAAGAGAGTCATAGGATGCATGATTCTCATGCTCAAACTCAAAGTACCCTTAATATACAAGGAGGATTACTTGTAGGTAATTTTGCATATAATCATGAAAATCAAAGAAAAGCACTTGTAAAATGGATAGTTAAGGATGAATTACCTTTTAGTTTATGTGAATCTTTTAATTTTGAAGAATATGTTCAATTAAACCTACAACCTGCTTATAAAAGAACTAGTAGGCGTACATTTAGAAGAGTAGCTATGACCAATTTTTTAGCAATGAAACAAAATTTAATTGAAACACTTTCTACTTTAAATGTAAAAATTTCATTAACTTCTGATATTTGGTCAGCATCTGTAGGTAGTAATTGTTTTATTGCCATTACTGCTCATTATATTGATAATGATTGGCAATTAAATAAACGTATTCTTGCTTTTCGTGCTTTTGATTTTCCACATTCTGGGCAACAAATTTCGAATATAATTTATCAAACTGCATGTTCATATAATATTAATGATAAAATTATGTCTATTACTTTTGATAATGCATCTAATAATAATTTTGCTGTTGTATTATTAAAAGACTCATTGCATCCCATATTAGATGGAAATTTACTGCATATTAGATGTGCATGTCATATCTTAAATCTTTCTGTTCAAGCTGACATGGGCATGATTCAAGATGTGATTTCAAAAATTAGAAATGCAGTTTCTTTTATTCATGCTTCTAGATCAAGACTTCAAGAATTTAAGGAATTATGCATAAATCATGGTAAACGTTTTAAAAAATTTAAACTTGATGTAATTACTCGTTGGAACTCCACATATAGCATGATACATGATGCATACCCATATAAAAATTTATTAAGTGCATATATTAATGATCGTGGATTAGGATTTACATTGACTGAAACTGATTGGAATAAAGGAAAAATTTTGGAAGATTTTTTGCTTAGTTTTTATAATGCTACCAATGTTCTTTCTGGTATTTATTACCCTACTTCATGTTCATTTTTACAACAAGCATATATAATTAGTCAAAAATTTGCAGAACATAGATATGATGATGTTTTAATGCCTATTATTGACCTAATGGAATCTAAATGGAATGAGTATTGGGACAGGATATGTCCTATGCATAACTTAGCTGCTGTATTTGATTCTAGAGTTAAATTAAATGGCGTGCTAATTTTACTTGATGCATACTCTGAAAATATGAATCAAGATGCTGAATCTGCTAAAGATGAGGTAAAAAAACTTCTTTATGATATTTATGCTATATATGATGAAAAAATTCGTGGATCTAGAACACAAATACAAACCTCTATTTCTCCTTCTAGTAGTTCTCGTTCGTCATCTATTTTTTCATTCATTGTACAAAGAAGACACACACATGCTTCAAGTTCCTCTTCATCTTCTTCATCTTTAAGTAGTGAACTAGAATTTTATTTACGAAATGATCTTCATTCTGCATATGATGAAAATCAAATAGAGAATCTAGATGTATTATCTTGGTGGAAGAATGTTAGAAATCAATATCCTGTTATGTCTGCAATTGCACGCGATATTTTAGCTGTGCCGATGTCCACGGTAGCATCGGAATCCGCTTTTAGTGTAGGTCGGCGTGTTCTTGACAAAAAGAGAAGTAGGATGACGGGCGAAACGGTGGAGATGCTTCTCTGCTTCAAGGATTGGCTGGATGCTGAGGCAAGACTTCAAGATAAAGGTGGACATAATACAACATCCTCTGATGATGATGATACAAACACTACTGAAGACTGAAGACTGAAGACTGAAGAGTGAATACTGATTCACTGAATCACTGATGATTAGTAAGATTTCTTAATTTTTTATAATTGTACATTTTTATTGTATTCTGGAGGTCAGACCAAGGTCCAAACTTCGGCCCTTTCTTAGTTTCTTATTGTATTCTAGAGGTCAGACCAAGGTCCAAACCTCCCTTCATGTACCATTTTGATTTAAATTAATAAACTGGTAGGGGTCTATGCCAAACCCCCCACCATTAAGGTGGCTTTATATTCATAAATCATAAATTCTTAGTGTTCAATATTTATTAATTTATTAAAAAAATTTATGAAGCATTAATTTTTATCGGGCCGAGCCGGGCCCAGGCCCGGACCGTGCCAGGCCCGCGTGCCAGCCCGGCCCAGGCCCTTATGGGCCGTGCCGTGCTGGCCCGCGGGCCGTGCCGTGCTTGGCCCGCGGGCCTAGACCGGGCCGTGCCGGCCCAGGCCCGAAGCGGGCCGTGCCAGGCACGGCCCGCTGGCCAGGACCCTCTAGCCCAGCACGGCCCTCTCAAAGGGGCCGTGCCTGGCACGGCCCGGCACTGTAGCTGGCGGGCCGTGCCTGGCACGGCCCGCTTCGTGCCGTGCTGTGCCGGGCCGTGGGCGGCCCGGCCCGGTGCCCATCTCTACTGGCAACGTAGTTTATTCGAGTGTTGCCATTAAAACACGATTTAAAGGTCTGAGCAACGCTGATCGATCGGCATGGAAAGAAGAGGCGCCAATTTGCGCACACAAGAAAGATGGGAGGTCATTAAATTTGATCCGGTTGAGAATCCTTCGATGCTTAAGATAGTAAAAAAATTTTGGAGAATAGCAAAGAAGAATAAGACTTAAAATAAAAAAAGTAGAGATTATTATATTGTGTGTTGTATAGTCTCCGTATCTAGTACATCAAGCCTCTTTTTATAGACGAAGGGTTTTGGTTCCGCCGGTGTTGAACTCTTGAGTCATAATTCAAATGAAAAACAAACGGTTGCTCTTCTAGCTTAAAAAAACTGATCTAACTAAAGAAAGTTTTATTTTTTCCCTCGGCGCCACATATCAGCTCGTAATTGATAGATCGGATTCAGGCTACATCACTATGCAACTGACATAAAGTTCCCCCTTTAAAAAAAATCCAAGTTGTTTTATATTTTTGTTTAATGACAAACTAGAATGTCTAAGGATTTCCAAAATTCAATAGAGGAACCTGTAATCTATCAAATTTTGGCATTGGTAAATTTGAGCTAAACCTAAAGGACAAGAAAATGTTAAAGAAGTTGTGTTTTGGGTCTTCTACTTCACATAGAGAAGTAAGTTCACCATGCCATCCCAACTCATCCATGTTTGTGGCTCTAAAGCATACCAAGCTCATTCATTCGACGATAGTTTCAAAAATTATCTAGAGCTTATTTAATTCTTCGACTTCACCCAAATGCTTACAATTATCGAATTGCATTTTATCCCATCTCTTGGAATCAATTTGCATATAGTCCGGCATGGTCTGTTTGGTAATTAGCCCAATTCAGTCTTTGTATCAATTTTATGCAAAATATCATGCAATGCAACAAATGCGGAGTTTGCCATGGAATTAAGATCGTCCATGCAAAATGATTGTCCTCTTGGAGTTGAAACGACCCATTCAAATATCTTTTTCAGTGATTTAGATCCAACAAGTACCAATAGATTTCCTTCTTTTAAATGCTTAATTTTGCATAACAATTTACACCTTATCACCGCTTTAATCATTACAATGTCTTAACATCCACATAATAGCTTTGGGACTTATTATTGTCTAAATGTTATAGTTGCATCATACAATAATTACAATGATATTAAATTACTAAAAAAAGCACAATGTTCAAAAATTATTTTTTTAAGTTTGTATCTCTAAAACATATCAATGTTCCAACTGCTCAAGACAACAAATTTTCATAGTGTGGTTATTTCATTGTTATATATGATCTTGTTCTTGATAAACACACTCTACTTTCGCTGGTATTTTTCTTCTTTTTCCACTGGATTGCGCAAGAATTATGGATCTTAGATTCGTTAAAGCGGACGATTTTTAAAGAATGCTTCAAGGACCAAAGGTGAAGGCTCAAAGTTATTTGCATTGTAAAGATAAAGATGTTACAAGATTGCCAACTTTCATAAAATTTTTCTCTTCTGCTTATCCTAATTTATTCAGAACCCTTGACACAAGCACATGTTCTATCTGAGTGGGTGTCAAGAGGTGTTTTAACATCCAAAACCAAAATAGAAAAGTCTTAGTTAAAACTAAGATTTTGTTGTACTATGAAAAAACCTTCCATATCTAAGATACCTAGAATCTCTTAATTAATGAGCCATTATAGTTTTTAAAATACAATTAGAAGCAATGCAAAAGTCTAAAGGGCCTATTTAGATGATTAGGCTGAAAATCCTATTGCAATCATGAATTGAGTCAGTACAATCAGTAAAATTATAAGATTCCATACCGGACTAAGTCTATATTCATAAGTACCTAAAAATAGCATTGGAGTGGATCGGCCAGAATCCCAAAGGAAGAAAAAAAAAAGTATGCTCTTAATTAATAAGCCATTATAGTTTTGAAAATCCAGCTAAAGCAATGCAAAAGTCTATATCTTTTCCTCTTTCTCGCTAAAGTTCAACTTTACTGTGCCATGCGTTCAAACAAATGGTTTGAGCTGCGTGTGTTATGCCTCAAGTAGGGGCAAAAAGAAAGCATGGCATGTGAAGTTTCCCATATTATAACCATAAACCAAGCTTCGTAGAACGTGATTGGATTAAAAGAATACGTGTTTCCGTGCGGAGGAGAGGATTTAGGTGTACCTTCCGAGAAAATAAAGGGTTCATAAAGCAGTGTTGAGGAAGTGTATGTGGACATAAGAGAATTAATATAAGGTGGGGGAATTAATGAGTGATGACATAAAGTGAGCTTCATGGACAGTTGAACTATATTAGAATTTTTTTTCGACGAGGTTTGACCTCCGAAAGCGTTCACAGGGACCATGGCAAGGGAGAAGGGGTGGGGTGCATCTCTTTGAATGGAGTTATGGCTCTTATCGGGGAAAAAATAAAAGAGTTATGGCACTTGAAACAACTCATCTTTTATTTGTAGCTGGATCAAGACCACAGAACTTGGACCATGCGTCATGCAACCTGACCGATGCCAGACTGGGACTTGGATGGAAATGGGGACCAAGCAAAATTCCCAAAATTTCTCAGATGGCTGATGAGTTTCATGAATACCGCATAATGAACCAAGGTTCATGAGCAATAAATGCTCCCAATTACATCATTGTGTTACAATAGCAACAAATAGTCATTTTAACTATATATAATGTAACAATTTAAGATCTCATTCAAAAAAAATAGCCGAAAGATATTACTTAAGTTTTTTGATTACTAATATCTTATTGGTGTATAATGGATGCATGACTAAATAATAATAGCTCTCAAATACTCTTTTTGTATAAGCTCTGACGTCTTTGTCGAGTTAAGAATCCAAATTTAATCAAATCCAATTATAAATATTATAACCGGCTCAATTATGAAAGAACCCATGTTGCAATATATTTACACCAAATCCATACCAAGAATTATGATACGAAGACTGGTCACTAATAGACCTTGAAAGGTCATCCATCCGGTATAGACCAGGTAATAGTAAATTTTCAGAAGAAACATCTTTTGCAGGCCGAATAAGAAGTTCCGGAAAGATGTCAAACTTCGATCAAACACCAAGGTATAGATCAAGAACATAATCAGTAGGCTAAATTACTCCGCCAATAGGCCAAAATACATGGCTAGTAGGCTAAGTTACAGTCGATCAGTGGGCTGAAGTACTTAGACAATAGGATAAATTACACAATTAGTAGGCCGATTACTACTAGAATGATGCCAACCTTAAACCAAGTAATAAAAAAAGTAGGCTGTAATACCAATAGTGCAGGCCGGTATGCTAAGGATGTAGGCCAATATGCCTACCTGATACACCAAAAGTGCAAGTTGATATACTAAGGGTGCAGACTTGTACACCAAGGGTATAGGCTTGTACGCTAAGGATGTTGGTCAACACACTAAGAGTGCAGGCCGATATACCAAAGGTGCAAGCCGATACACCAAAGGTGCAAACCGATACACCAAAGGTACAAGCCGACACGTCAAGAGTGTAGGCCGATACGTCAAGAGTACAAGCTGATACACCAAAAGTGTAGGCAAGTACACTAAGGGTGCAAGCTGAGACATCAAGGGTGCAAACCGAGTAACTAGGATGTATACCTAGAGAGGGAGAGTTATCAACTTAGGATAAGATCTTAATGGAGCATAGTCTTAGGATTATGGCTAGCCAACTGTTACTACTGCCCATGATGTGAAAGAAGCGATCATACCACCTACCATGAGTAGAAATAGTGATCTATGTGGCACACAATGGAAATGATGAGTATCCAAAATGAATAGTAGTATCCATCTCTCCACTACCCATGACGTCATAGGAGGGTAATACTATCCACCAAACATGGCAATAGCAGCTTATATGGCACATCATTGCAAAGATAAGTGTCTAAAATAAATAGTGGTTCCTACCTTTCCGCTACCCATGATGTAAAAAGAAATGAAGCACTACTTACTCTGGCAATAGTGGCCCATATGGTATACAATAGCGAGGATAAGTGTCCAAAGCTAAGTGTTAGCACCTATTCTACTAGTTGAGAGCACTTATAAATATCATACTGCAATCGTGAAAGAGACAAATCTCTAGATAATGAAATACATATTTTATCTTTAGTATTCCTTTCTTTATTATTTTATTCCACTTCAGGTTTATATAGTTTATGCAACAATTTGTTTTTTTTAAAAGTGCTTGAAGCTTCAAGACATCCGAACCTATTCTATTTTCTTCGAATTCCAGCAACAAGCCGGCAGGTGGCACACCGTGCAATCTTTTTGCTCGACCATCAACTTGCTACCTAGGGTTTAACTTGAAACTAAGGAAAACATAATATCCCCTAGTCCATATGAGCTATGGGCAGATCCACTATGATACCGTTTGCAACAAGCCAAGCTAGGACCTCATTGAAAAAGGCTAGGAAAGAAAGTGTTATTTGGATTTCTTGGTCCGACATATGTATCCAAGAATTATCTAGCTCATACTTGATGCAATACTAAACACATGCTCGCACGAGCCCTTGCATACTTTTTCTATTTAAGCCTTGGCATCCTCATCAAGTTAAGAGTCCAGATCCAATCAAATTCAATCATAAATATCAAGATCAGCTTGTGGTCAACCTAAAAGGGCGTGTGCTATAACATCCTCTATTTACTATGGCCTATGAGTCAGGTTCGCTCTGATATTGTTTGTAACTATTTAGGATCTCATCCAAAAAAAATAGCTGAAATGTATTATTTATGTTCCTTAGTTCTGTATAAGTACTCAATATTTTTCCAGCTTATGATGGATGTAAGACTAAATACACGCCAACATAGGCTTGCACATAAAATTGGGTGCAACACAAAGACTTCCTAGGAGGTCATCCATCTTAGTAGACTCATGCTAGTATGTTTAGCTACAAAGTCCTAATGGGATCATATGAATTAGTGCTAGTATGATTACCATACACAAAGATGGCATCATCTTTGTGTGTAAGGATTTATGCACGTATTCTAGTCATACATCAGCTATGCACTGAGTACATTTTGGATACTTATACAAAGCTAATAAAATTCAAACAATAGCTTAGCCTTTCTGGGTGGTATTAGAGCAAACCCAGTTCATGGCCCATGTGGACTAGACGACACTACAGAATGGGCTCTTTTGGAGCTGAGAACGGGCCGGTTGTGGTATTTATGATTAGATTGATTAGGCTGGTTTTAGCCAAAAAAAAGATTGATTAGGCTTGGACTCTTAGCCTGATGAGAATGATAGGTGTTAGAGCAGAAAAAGGGGTTGCATCCCGATGGAAGGTATTGTCCACTGAATGAAGCACGTGCGCCGCCTTTGAAGACAATATTCTCCTCACGGCTTTGCCCTTTAAAAGGCGCCTCTCGTGGGAAGGGGGTGTGCTCCTCTTTGATGCGGGATGAATGCGAGGGATTTAAACATAAGGATTATCAGTAAGTTATGTTGATTAACTAGCCTAATAGCAGCAGGAAATTCAGTCACATATGGAATAAGAAAACATTAACATGAACATAGTAATTTCAAGACTAGTTACCCGCATGTACTAATTCATTTAGGACTTAGAAGAATGGACCGTTGTGGTTGAGAAACCACTTGATTAGGACACTTCCTTCAATAAATCAGACCTAGAGTTGAGGTTTACCAAACATTGAACTTCTGGATTTTTTTTGGAGGAGGATCCTTGATCTCACTCTTGAAGGTTGATGATTGGATGACCAAGCTTCATCTTCCGTTGCAACAGGGCCCTTTTGCTATTGGTTTGGAAGGATAATTGACCCAATGACATGGAGTACTTTAAGGACCTGCAAAGAAACAGGGATTAGAACTTTGGCGTGAGAGGAGAATGGAAATCACAAAAGAAAAAGGAGGCGAGAGGAGGTAGGGCAATGGTGGATGTGGTTGTGGCTTTAGGGCCTCACGCCCAACTTGGAACAAGGGCCTCACGCCCAACCTTCTCTCAAGGTGACGAAGCAAGATTGCTAAGGAAGAAAGAAGCACTTTTTATTCATTCATCAATTGCCCTACCTCCTCTCGCCTCTTTTTTCTTTTGTGATTTCCATTCTCCTCTCACGCCAAAGTTCTAATCCCTGTTTCTTTGCATGTCCTTAAAGTACTCCATGTCATTGGGTCAATTATCCTTCCAAACCAATAGCAAAAGGGCCCTGTTGCAACGGAAGATGAAGCTTGGTCATCCAATCATCAACCTTCAAGAGTGAGATCAAGGATCCTCCTCCAAAAAAAATTCAGAAGTTCAATGTTTGGTAAACCTCAACTCTAGGTCTGATTTATTGAAGGAAGTGTCCTAATCAAGTGGTTTCTCAACCACAACGGTCCATTCTTCTAAGTCCTAAATGAATTAGTACATGCGGGTAACTAGTCTTGAAATTACTATGTTCATGTTAATGTTTTCTTATCCCATATGTGACTGAATTTCCTGCTGCTATTAGGCTAGTTAATCAACATAACTTACTGATAATCCTTATGTTTAAATCCCTCGCATTCATCCCGCATCATTTTTGGTATCAGAGCAAGGTTAATTAGGACACGCACATTGATTATGCTGAAATTCTGCACTTGCTGAAATTTCTGCACTTTTCTGAAATCCATTGATGCCAAAATCCTAGTTTGCATGCCTTATTAAGTTTATGAATTAAATCTGAATATTTCAAATTTTAATTCTGAATTTTAGTTATTAAAGTTGAGATCTGATCTCCACAAATTTAGGATTTGAAGTTAACAATTTCAAAGTTAAATTTGAAATTCTAGGTTTGGGCTCCAAATCTGAAATTTCCAAATCTAAAATTTCCAAATCTGAAATTTCCAATATGACTTTTGCATTCGAATTTCAAAACTTGAAATTTTGAAATATTAGATCTGAAATCCAAATTTGAAATTCAAAATTCGAAATTAAAAATGGAAACTTAAATTGAAACCAAAAAAATTTGAGATTCAAAATTTAAATTTGAAATTTAAACTTGAAATTTGAAATTTGAAATTCAAAAGCTGAAAACTAAAATTCAAATCTGAAATTCAAAATTCAAAAGTTTAAATTCGAAATTTGAAATTTGAAATTTTAAATCTCAACTTGTGTGGACATTTAAAATAGTTGCATCCATCATAAATCATATTAAGGGCACTCTAATTGCAACATAAGGGAAGGATTTCATCACCTTTCCTTAGCCCAAAACAACCACCCTCATAAATCTAGAACCTACGCCTAATTTAAAACTCAACTAGCCAACTTAACTTAGAAACCACAACGAGTCTTTAGGCTAATTGAATTTGGCTAATTCCTTGCTGTCTAGAAAAGTTCCGATCAGGGTCGTGGCTACCATCTTATCTGCCCAGCCTCGTTAAGCGGTTGGTGTCAGCTAAGTATGGTTAATGGCGGTTACACGAACTCTTGGTCCAACTGGCCTGGGCAAGTGGTGAACCAATTTTGATTAGATAAGTCTTTGATTTAGATTTAGCAAACCCTAGCATAGGCTAGTCATTTTGTTTTGTCTTGAGCCTTGTATGACAACTAGATCAGGATCACCCTACAACCTATCACATACACAACCCATTGAAGCCATGGACCCCAATCTTGAGACCATCCTAAGGACTATGACTGAGCAGTTCAAACAATTGAACAATAGGTTTGATCAAGTTGAGGAGAGGCTAGGAACCCTAGAGGAAAATCAACAGACCCGCGTGGAACCTGAATTGATACCCCAACCCCATCGCCACCTTTTTACTCCTGAACATAATCAGCGACGACCACAACAGGATCATGTAGACCAGGATGAACGAGCCCTTAGGAGTATCAGACTTGATGCACCCTCCTTCGAAGGAAGTCTAGACCCTAAGGTATACATTGATTGGGAAAATGACATGGATCAATATTTTGAGTGGTATGAAATGTCGGAAGAAAGAAAATTCAAATTTGCCAAGCTTAGGTTGACACGACATGCAAGGTTATACTGGGAAAATATTGAGAGGATCACTAGGCAAAGAGAAGAACTACCTATCAATACATGGAGACAGATGAAAATTAAGCTAAGAGAGAAATACGTCCCATTATCCTACGAACAGAGGTTACTAGATCAATGGCAAAGATTAAATCAAGGAGGGAAAACTGTATCTGAATACATTGCCAAATTTGATGAGTTCGCTATGAGGTGCAACATAGTCGAGTCAGAAGCCGTAACCCTATCTAGGTTTAGAGCTGGTCTTAAGGAGGACATTCAAAGGAAATTGTTCTTAAGGAAAATTCATGATTTAGACCAAGCCTACCAGATTGCCAGAGACTGCGAACGATTCCAGAGGGGACCCATTTTTCGACGACCTGAACCCAATAGGATTAGCAACCCTGGAAGCAGGCCAAACCCAAGTTCAAACCCATCACACAGACCCAATCCTATCACTCCACAGGCTCGTAGGGACGACAAAGGAAAAGCCCTAAGGTACTGGAGACACTACCTTCTGCCACTAGAGTTTGTCCTATACTCCGATCATGAGGCCCTTATTCCAAGTTGGGCGTGAGGCCCTAAAGCCACAACCACATCCACCATTGCCCTACCTCCTCTCGCCTCCTTTTTCTTTTGTGATTTCCATTCCCCTCTCACGCCAAAGTTCTAATCCCTGTTTCTTTGCAGGTCCTTAAAGTACTCCATGTCATTGGGTCAATTATCCTTCCAAACCAATAGCAAAAGGGCCCTGTTGCAACGGAAGATGAAGCTTGGTCATCCAATCATCAACCTTCAAGAGTGAGATCAAGGATCCTCCTCCAAAAAAAATCCAGAAGTTCAATGTTTGGTAAACCTCAACTCTAGATCTGATTTATTGAAGGAAGTGTCCTAATCAAGTGGTTTCTCAACCACAACGGTCCATTCTTCTAAGTCCTAAATGAATTAGTACATGCGGGTAACTAGTCTTGAAATTACTATGCTCATGTTAATGTTTTCTTATCCCATATGTGACTGAATTTCCTGCTGCTATTAGGCTAGTTAATCAACATAACTTACTGATAATCCTTATGTTTAAATCCCTCGCATTCATCCCGCATCATTTTAATCCTTATGTTTAAATCCCTCGCATTCATCTCGCATCACTCTTTATAAGGCACAATCCTTTTCATTACTCAACCGACGTGGGACTAAGTTTGGGCCCCCCTTCTTCTCTCCAACACTAGCCCCCCTAGTGGGAAGGATTCGTGCTGACCCGAAGATTTTACGGGGTTATGGAGGGGTCCACGCTCACCGCACCATCTGTTAGAGCAGAAAAAAAGAATGCGTCCCCACAGAAAGTATTGTCCGCTTTGGGGCAGGTAGAAGCCTCCCTCACAGTTTTGCCTTTCAAAAGGCACCTCCTGAGAGAAGGAGTTTTTGCCCCTCCATTTAAGGCACAATTCTTTTCGCTACTCAACCGATGTGGGACTAAGTCCCTAGCTCTCTCCATCCCCAACATTAGCCCCCTGAGTGGGAAGGATTCGTGCGGGGTCCATGGAGGATCCACGCTCCCCGCACCATCTGTTAGAGCAGAAAAAAGGGATGCATCCCCACAGGAGGTATTGTCCGCTTTGGGGCAGGTAGAAGCTTCGCTCACAGTTTTGCTCTTCAAAAGCGCCTCCTGAGAGAAGGGATTTTTGCCTCTCCATTTAAGGCACAATTCTTTCCGCTACTCAACCGATGTGGGACTAAGTCCTTGGCCCCCTCCACCCCCAACAATAGGGCTTCAATCGGGAGAGTGCATGAGGATCTATGCATGCATATGTTTTGTTCCATATCGGCTGTGCAATTAGTAGATCTTGGTTATAGGCCAAGGAACCCGAAAAAATTCTTTCTTGCTGGCCATTTTTTGGTGAGACATTTTATAACAACAAAATAACTATATTAGAAGTATTTGTCAAATGAAATGTCACATGATAACAGAGATGGTAGTTATGTAGTGTTGTCATAAATGCTCAGCATACATATATAATTCACAAGCTTGTTAGATGCTATGCATATAAGATTTTGTTGTCTATTGGCATTATTCTCATCGGCTGTACAGTTCACTAATATACCATTCTTCTTCGGCTCAACTACTTCGGCAACATGTTATTGATTCTTAGAAGCTCTAGAAGAGTTTTAGCCCTTAGAAACTTGACAAATTGATATGGTAGCTTGTTAGGAACCTTGATGGCTTTGAGACATGACATAACCAATGAGGCATGCATAAACGTTGGTTTCAATTGTTCTCAACCTTGTGTAGTTTTCCTAACAATTTGGAGGATGGTCAGGGACTCTAAGAACTGTTAAATAAAAAACTTAACGGTTAAAAGCTTGTATGTAGATGAATTAGAGCTATTTACTCGAGGTAACTTGTCAACATGAAAGCATTGATTTGCCAATTTAAGCTCATGTAATTTGCCTGTTAAATTTAACAACTACAAAAGACCTGGTGAAATGTCTAAAACCTTCACTGGCCTAGCTTTCTATATGCTTGGTATGGGTGCTTCTAACAGTCTTTAGGCATTTCAGATTTGGTTTGGATGCTACTGTAGAACTTGATAGTCGTAAAACCTAAATATACAACCACTTTAGGAGGAAGGCTCTTTGATGTCCCTGATTTGCTACTTCGGATTTATAAGATTTATAGTTCATGATGTCAGGATGATAACACCCATAACTCATTCCTTTAACATAATATCCCACATGCCTCACTCGAACAACTTTTTTCATTTTGATAGGATTCATCCACTTTCACCGGACCGAATTTTAAAATTAGCAAGCAACTCCCTAAATTTAAATCATACTATGAAGGTGTTTGTTTTGATGTCAATATTGGGATGATGAGGGGTGTCACCACAAGTAGTAATCTTGGGCATTCTCTTTGATGTAAGTGAATGAAAAAGTGAGGAAATCGAGTTCTCGTTTATTCCAATTACATTGTTTTCATGTCAGTTTGAAAGGAAAGGAAGCTGGTCACTAAGGTGGTAGCACAGTTAGAATGGGGCTTTGCTTCCACTGATGTAGTCTAGGTTCGAAACGCGCGGGCGTCGATTAAATGTTGGGGACCGGATGCCCCCCGCCTGTCCAGTGGGGTTATGAGCAAAATTTCTACCCGCATCAAACATTTTCTGGTGGAAGGGGGCCTAGTGGGGGCTGTTACCAGTGGAAGCTGAGCTTCGGCATGGCTCATGGATCTTACCTTATTAAATCCACAATTGATCCAACCTAATCAAACTCGAACATGATTGACATTCGGGTTTTGCTATCTTGGTTGGACCCAAAACCTGACTTGATTAGACCAGACATAATTCAACCTTTGTTGTTCAGCTCTGACTTGATCTATAACAAAGAATGCAACTGAAGTTGAAGGAAACATAGCTTCATATCACGTAAAACAAAAGTTGAGAGTGAAATAGCAATACCTTTTATCCAAAATGCTATCACCTCTGTGACTTGGCTGAAAATATGGGATATCTGCTCGAGAGATTCCTTGCTATTTAGATTTTTTTATAAAAAAATTGAAGGCCTATCACCACTCTTTACTGGTGCTTGGCACACACTATACATAAAATGAAGTAGAGATAATTGTAACCATTCTATCATATATTTTTATTTATATATAATGCAAACTCTCGTCAGATGCTTCAAGAAAATATTCGACCTTATATGATATGTTGATGGGTGCATCGGGCGTACCCGACCCCAACAGATCTGAAGACCGAACCCCCGCTATCTGGGGGCCTTCTCCCACGTCCCCACGCTGGAAGCAACACCGGAAGCGTCCACGAAGGAGCAACACCGCATGGGAAGGGAGCACGTGCAAGAGCGGGCCACGATGGAGAAGGAATAGCTCACCGAACAGAAGGATCTGTTGCGAAGACGAAGGCGAACAGTAACCATGCACTCGGCCACTACGTAGAGGCTGGGAGTTAATTCCTCAACTCTTCGACGGGACAGGCGGCCTTTTCGGAACGTCAGTTGTCAAGAGCTATGGCAGGGGGAAATAAATGAGAGTGTAGGGAGGGGGAGTATTTTATTATTGCATGAATTGTTTTAGTATCTAGTGTTTTGTGGTTGCTCTCACCCGAAGAGAGACCTATATTAAATTTAGCCTTGTGTTCCCATCCATCTCTCTACGTCCGCCTTCCTTTTCCTCTGATCGGGACCTATCACTGGTATCAGAGCCTGGGGATGACGAACAAGGAACGGATAGAGCACCTTGAAGCAGAGATGAGTACGATCCAGGAGGAGATACGCAATATGGAGGCTCGCATGGATGGGCGCATCACAGAAGTGTTGGAGGCCCTCCGTCATCTCCAGATCTCAGCTCCGACTCCATCTCCCTTCGAGCCAATGCCGTCCCAACCTCCATCACCACGAGAAGGCGGATACGGCCGAAGAGAGGAGCCCGTCGGAAGTCTATGCCACCCCAGAATGGACTTCTCTCGGTTCACCGGGGACGACCCTATTGTTTGGCTCAACCGAGCTGAACAGTACTTCGATACCCAAGGAGTTCTGGGCAACAAGCGGGTAACCACGGCCTCGTTTTACTTGGATGAAGAGGCAAACCACTGGTGGCAGTGGTTACGCCGGACGTATCAAGATGAAGGAGCCGTAATCACCTGGAGGGTGTTCGAGCGCGAGTTGTTGGCTCGGTTCGGGCCGAATGAATATATCAACTTCAATGAAAAGCTTTCACGTGTCCAGCAAAATGGGACGGTGAGAGAATACCAGCAGGAGTTCGAGAAGCTAGCCAACCGGGTCCGGGGCTGGCCTCCGGACGCGCTGCTGGGCACCTTCATGGGAGGACTCAAGGAAGACATTGCCAAGGAGGTACGAATGCGGCAACCTCACTCCTTGCGCGAAGCTATTACTATTGCTCGGATGCGAGAGGAGCGGCTAGAGCAGAAGCGGAGAGCTGGTCGGATTACCCCACTGCGGGCAACCGGGGTTTTGCGACTACCAAACCCGACTACGCCTGCACCGCGGTTTCCTGCTCCGACGCCAATCCGACGTATCTCATGGGAAGAAATGCAACAACGACGGGAACGTGGGCTATGCTTTAAGTGCAACGAGAAGTTCACACCCGGACACCGGTGCAAAACTCCTCACGTTCATCTAATAGAAGCCGATCCCGTGGAGGACATGGAGGGAGTAAGCAGCGGCGAGGCCGACCTTCATGGCGAGGGGCAGTCTGAAGGAGAGGCGCAACCGGTTATCTCCCTACATGCTCTCTCTGGATGGAACGGACCAAGGACGATGCGAGTAACGGCATGCATCCAGGGACAACCCTTGACGATTCTCATCGACAGTGGATCAACTCATAACTTTGTGAGTGACCGCATTGCCCAGCAACTCCAACTGCCCCTTGACGCCACCGTCCAGTTTGGAGTTCGGGTGGCAAACGGGGAAATCCTCCAGTGTCGGGAGATGTTCCGGTCAGTGGAGGTCGAGCTGCAAGGAAAAAGGTTCTCTGTAAACTTTTATACACTGCCGCTTGTCGGGCTGGACGCTGTCCTTGGTGTACAGTGGCTAGAAGAGCTTGGTCCCGTGGTCTGCGACTGGAAGCAGATGACCATGAAGTTCTGGAGAGACGGCCAGGAGTGCAGACTAATTGGGCAGCCGTCAGAAACCGCCAGAGCTAGGGAATCCCAAGAAATGCAACGAGAGATCAAAGGGAAAGCCCAGCTTTTTGCCATCATGGTTAAAGGCTCTGGGGAACATCACCTAGAGGCTGAAAGGAGAGAGCTGCCCCAAGATCTTCAAAGACTACTGAGAAGGTACTCCTCGCTCTTCCAAGAACCCCGAGGGCTACCGCCGGAGCGATCTTTTGTCCATCGTATTCCCCTACAAGCTGAAGCGTCAGCTGTCAATGTTCGTCCCTACCGTTATGCCTACTATCAGAAAAACGAGATTGAGCGCCAGGTAGCAGAAATGCTGGAATGTGGGATGGTTAGGGAAAGCCATAGCCCTTTTTCATCTCCTGTCCTACTAGTAAAGAAGAAGGATGGCACCTGGCGATTCTGCACAGACTATAGGGCTCTCAACGCGGTGACCATCAAGGATAGATTTCCTATCCCTACCGTCGACGACATGCTGGACGAACTACATGGAGCTCGCTTCTTCACAAAGCTGGATCTTCGGGCTGGATACCACCAAATTAGAATCCACCTCGAAGACGTCCATAAGACTGCATTTTGCACACATCATGGCCATTTCGAGTATTTGGTGATGCCCTTCGGGCTGTGCAACGCCCCTTCGACGTTTCAAGCAGCCATGAACTCCATCTTTCGGGAGCACCTGCGCAAGTTCATCCTAGTATTTTTTGATGACATCCTGGTATATAGTACCACTTGGGAGCTCCACCTTTTTCACCTCAATATTACTCTGAAGATCCTCTCCGACCATCGCTTCTACTTGCAGCCCTCCAAGTGTCTGTTTGGACAACAACAGGTTGAATATCTCGGTCATCTAGTTTCGGCTGGGGGAGTGCAGGTGGATGCCACAAAAATACAGGCGATGCAAGACTGGCCTCGACCCACGACGGTGATGGAGTTGAGGGGATTCCTCGGATTGACAGGGTATTATCGCAAGTTCGTCAAAAGTTATGGCCTCATCGCAGCCCCACTGACCAGTCTGCTGAGGAAGGGGCAGTTTCAGTGGAATCTACAAGCCGAACAGGCATTTCTTCACCTCAAGCAAGCCATGACGACCACTCCCGTACTAGCCATTCCCAACTTTTCAGAGACCTTTGTGATTGAAACCGACGCTTCTGAGAAGGGAGTGGGAGCCGTGCTATCTCAAGGAGGGAGACCCATTGCGTATATGAGCAAGGCGTTGAGTGTAATCAAAAAGGATTGGTCCACATATGCCAAGGAAATGTTAGCAATCATGGAAGCTGTGCGGATGTGGCGTCCATACCTATTGGGAAGAAGGTTTCAGATACGCACTGACCAGAAGAGTCTACGATACTTTCTGGAGCAGCGCGTGAGCACGCCGGAGCAGCAGAAATGGGTGGCAAAGCTACTAGGATATGAATATGAAATCATCTACAAACCGGGTAAAGAAAACTCGGCTGCCGATGCTTTGTCTCGTCTTCCTGAAGAGGCCACACTCCATGGTCTAAGTCGACCATTATTCGAGATATGGGAAGAGATTCGAGTCGCCAGCTGTGAAGATCCTTACCTACAGCAGAAGAGACATCAGATGGGAGCAACGCCTGATCGCATGAAGAACTATCAGTCCAAGGAAGGCATTTTATATTATAAAGGCCGGGTTCTAATTCCCCCCAGATCACCACTCAGTGAACGGATAATGGCCGAATACCACAACACAAAAGTCGGTGGCCACTCCGGAGCTCTTCGGACCCTCAAACGAGTTTCACAAGCTTTCTACTGGAAATCCATGAAGAAGGACATACAAAGGTTCGTGGCTGAGCGTGTTGTTTGCCAACAGCACAAATACGATGCTCAAGTACCAGCCGGGCTACTCCAACCTCTACCGATACCAACCCAAGTTTGGGAGGACATCTCTATGGATTTCATCGAAGGACTACCATATTCCAAAGGAAAGAACGTCATAATGGTTATTGTCGATCGCCTCACCAAGTATGCACACTTCTTGCCACTTTCCCACCCTTACACAGCACGAGGAGTGGCTGAACTCTTTGTATGTCAAGTAGCTCGACTGCATGGGATGCCGAGATCAATTGTGAGCGATCGGGATCCGGTGTTCGTAAGTAACTTTTGGCGAGAATTCTTCAAACTTCAGGGAACCTTGCTCCGTATGAGCACGGCATACCACCCTCAATCGGACGGCCAAACTGAGGTTGTCAACCGGTGTGTCGAACAATACCTCAGGTGTTTGTGCAGCCAATATCCGAAGAACTGGGAACAGAATTTAGCATGGGCAGAGTACTGGTACAACACAACGTTCCATTCCTCCACCGGCACAACCCCATTCCAGGCATTATATGGAAGAGATCCCCCCACAATCGTAAGGTACATGGAAGGCCTGTCTGCAGTAGAAGAGGTTGATCGAGCCCTAGCCAACCGAGACCAACTGCTGAAGGAGCTAAAGAGCAACCTGGAACGGACACAAGAAAGAATGAAGCAGCGCCACCAAGGTGGTAGCCTAGTGGTACTGGGCAGCAATTCTAACCACAAGGTCCCAAGTTCGAATCGCTGCGGCGACGATTAAATTGTGGACCGAAGCTCACTACTTTGGCCACTGCTTGGACTTGTGGTGTAGGACCGCTCTTGAACCGCTAGTAGCCGGGGTGGTGCCGGGTGTGACGTACTCACACGTGGGACTCGAGCCAGAGCTCAAAGGAGTAACTGAGCCGGGCCCACGGGTGGGGAGGGTATGAGTAAAACCGGTCGGGGTGCCCAACACACGGCCATTTCTGCCCGCATCGAACATTCTCCTGGCGGGGCGGGGGCCCAGTAAGGGCTGCTACGCGGGGGTGGGCTTGTCCCTTCCTCCCCCCTACCCCTTTTCTTTAGCAAAAAAAAAAAAAAAAAGAAAGAATGAAGCAGCAGGCAGACAAAAAGAGGAGGAAAGTTACCCTCACTGTAGGAGACTGGGTATTCCTGAAACTTCCACCGTACAGACAACAAACGATCTTCCGGCGAGCTCACCAAAAGCTCGCCCAGAAGTACTTCGGACCCTATCGCATCCTCGAACGCATCGGGCCAGTAGCCTATCGACTAGAGCTGCCTGAGAACGCGAAGGTCCATTCTGTGTTTCATGTTTCTCTTCTTAAACGGAAGATAGGAAATGGGCAAAGCCCATGCACAGATCCTCCGCCTATCCAAGAAGATGGCCATCCGATGTTGGAGCCGGCATCCATCAAAAACTATCGATGGGTTAAGAAAGGAGGAAAGCTCATCGACGAGGTCCTAGTGCAGTGGCGTTCCTTGCCCGAAGAAGACGCTACCTGGGAAGAATACAAGCTGTTGAAGGAGCGATACCCTGGAACAAACCTTGAGGACAAGGTTGTTGTTGAAGGGGGAAGAGATGATGGGTGCATCGGGCGTACCCGACCCCAACGGACCCGAAGACCGAACCCCCGCTATCTGGGGGCCTTCTCCCACGTCCCCACGCTGGAAGCAACACCGGAAGCGTCCACGAAGGAGCAACACCGCATGGGAAGGGAGCACGTGCAAGAGCGGGCCACGATGGAGAAGGAATAGCTCACCGAACAGAAGGATCCGTTGCGAAGACGAAGGCGAACAGTAACCATGCACTCGGCCACTACGTAGAGGCTGGGAGTTAATTTCCTCAACTCTTCGACGGGACAGGCGGCCTTTTCGGAACGTCAGTTGTCAAGAGCTATGGCAGGGGGAAATAAATGAGAGTGTAGGGAGGGGGAGTATTTTATTATTGCATGAATTGTTTTAGTATCTAGTGTTTTGTGGTTGCTCTCACCCGAAGAGAGACCTACATTAAATTTAGCCTTGTGTTCCCATCCATCTCTCTACGTCCGCCTTCCTTTTCCTCTGATCGGGACCTATCATATGTCATGATTATTCGTGATTATAAGTGTCCATCTCTAACTATAAATCTCTTATTAATAAATATTAGCTATGTAAAAAGAAACACTGGCCAAGAACATGCTTTGAATGGACTTAAGATGAGCTCATGGGGCTCTATCTGAGTGACTCTATCTAGCTGTATTGAGAGAGAGAGAGTGAGCTCCATGGGTGTGTTATGGGTGAAGGGGTTGCAAGCCTGTTGCATGAAATAGGAGTGGCAATGAGAGGCGTTGGATCTAGTTTGTGTTGAACTTTCTTATCCATTGCATGGGTCAGAATTTAAAATATGGACCCAACCTATTTATTAGATAATCAAGACAACCAACATGTATGATCTCTTATCCTATTCATCAGATTTGACATGAACATTAATTGGCCTATATGTTAGATTCATGTTACATAAATTGGATCTTAATCATGTCAAGACAATCGAATTATTTAACAGGTTGAATTGGGTTGGGTAAGTAAAAACTACAAGGTAAACTAATCCATTTAATAAACAAATGAATCAGGTCCGCCCGTTTATAATATGAGCATGCTATGATAAATCAAGGTATGCTTATCTTGGGTCAGATCTGTGTCGAATCTTTCATAACATATGTGAAAAGTTCCTCCGAATTTATCTATCTATTTGAACCAAATCATCCATAACCAAGTCTATCAAACCTAATGCAAAAAACTACCCATGTAGTTGTACTTATCCGCATGGACAATTTCTCCTTCGGCTAACAAAGCAGTGCAATTATGAGCCTCTTTATATGTATGGCATATTAAAAAGGAGATATGCATCATGTGAGAGAGGCAGGAGCGCCTTGCAACCATAATAGAGATGGATTAATTAGTTATTTAACATGGTATAAGAGTGCAAGTTAGATGGAGGTAGTGAGTGTGGGTCCCCCTCCATGCTAAATACTTATTTAATTAACTAAGTTATTATCTTATCTTATTTCAATTATTGTTATAATTCATTTGTCCTTTCATGTGTTTGATATGCTCGATCTGGTCTGCACATGTGTACTCAAAGGGCCGGTTAGTTAACATGGTATTAGAGTCGATGGTTTTGCTTTCAAATCCTCTTAGTTTTGGGTCTATTGGATAGTTGACATCCCTCCCTAAGGAGGTGTAATTTGCTCCAACAATTCATTTAGATGGCCAATGAAAATGAAGCAAGCCAACTTTTATAGTTATCTTGAAGGGAATCATCAAAGTTGATCTTGACCTATCCATACTATAGGTCGTGTTTGGTTAGTAAACAAGATAGCCTAATCAAGTCAAGGCCATCCACCAAAAGCGAGTAATGGGTGTAAGATTTTTTCCAGCATGATAAAGTTAATGAGAAGGCATGATCACTTTGCTTGCTGTCTGGATATATGAGAGCAAAATGCTTCTAAGCTTCCTCATCCTAGTCTACCAAATGGACTAGGCCATTTAGCACTTGATGGCAACTATGGAGTCGTCGTTAGGGTTGATCGATGATGAATTGAAGGCTTTTCAAGAGTCAACAAGCAACTTCTATTTCACACCAAACTTCTAGCATTTGCAAAGTAATATGATAATATACTTTTTTTTCACTAGATAGAAAAAGATGATCCACTTAAATAATGGTACACATAACAAACAATTTTGATCAATAGGATCATATTTATTCAACGATAGTATATTCTTCTTTACTTAAATACACCCTACATGGGTTTGAGTTATATCTTTTACACAAAAGAATGATTGATCTCTTTTTTATGATATCAATCATTAGATCATCTCTGCACAGATCTCAAAGCTTCGAGCCTCGCCAAGGTAAATCTTTTTTTCTGCAATAAGTACAACCCATCTCTATTGTGAATAATATGAAAAGACTAACCACTTATATAAAAATATGTGTAACAAACAATTTTGATCCATAGAATCACGCCCATTCATTAAATGAACATCATCTTGAATATACCATGCTCATCATGCAATGATCAATGACCATGGGCCATTTGAGTTCAGATCCACCCACCAGTACAAAACTTACAACAAAGGAGCAGTGGCAACTTGGTAATTTCAGCGCAGCCGAGGAGGCTATATAAACGCTTCGATCTTGCGTTCGCCCTCGTCTCTGTTGGGGCTTGGGGTTTTTGCCTAGGGTTTTCATTGAGCGGCGCCCTCTCCACTCTCTCCTCCGATCCCATCGCCATGACCGCCCAGACGCAAGAGGAGCTCCTCGCCGCTCACCTCGAGCAGCAGAAGATCGACGTAAGCCTCTCCATCTCGTCTCCGTTCCTCTCAGCTCTTCACCCTTCTCGATTTGAATCAGTTATCTTGTATTTCTCCTCTCTTTTGCTTTTGGTGCTGAATGGATGTAAGATTTAATCCCCGCAACCTTAAAAATCCAAAAGTTGGCCCTTTTCTTTCTTATCAATCCGATCTTTGCCCCGTTCTCTTTTATTATTGCTTGGAATATTGTCTCTATGGGATATCTATCTATAATCATAATGAGGTTTTGCTAGAATTTTAATTTGGAAATTTTCCTTTTTGTATGTTGCTCACGATCTCCCTTGACGCATATATAAGCTTACTATCACCTTGCAATTTTTTAATGGTAGATTGATAATATATGCACCTCAAGCAATTTGAGATCATGTCCAATCATTAAATAAATTAAGAAAAGTAGGAGCTTTGCACAATATCCAAATAGCAGTATTGGAAGAGATATAGAACCACACTATCTCGTGCTAAGTACTTTGAGTTAGAACTAGATGTGGCAAAAGAGCGGAGACGTCTGCAGATGACAATGTTAAATGCCAAAATTAACATGGTCCGCTTATTTGATGGTTGGGTTTACTCCATTATAAATTAAAGAGGTGCCAGTTCTTGGGATTGGTTCTTATAGGAAGAGGAATTCATAGGGAGTTTTGCAGGAAATTGCTACGGTATAGCCTGTTCAGAATTGTCTAATACATCTGAAGTGAACTTGGTGTTGGTATCTCGGAGAAAAGAACAGTAAAGGATTTAGATGTTAAACACAATTATGCGGAGTTTGTACTATGCAGTAGCAGTTTTAGATGTCAAGCTAAACTGGAGGTTTGAAGCATCTGGGAATGGAGAGTAAAATTTCTAACACATGCATGCCATCCAAGTGGTGACTCAGATCTTCTGGTGTCATATGAGGTTATTGTTGAAATTTCCATATTATCATTGCTAATTTCATATGAAATGTACTGTGGCATCATCATAAATGGTATGAGATGGTGTTCCTTTTTCTTAAATTTGTCATCATCATTGCAAACAGATCTTGGTCATATAAGTTGAAGTGAGTCAATTGCATGAGTGGAATCATATGATCCTTTGATTGTGAGGGTTCCTTCTAATGATCAAATGGTTCTAAAGTTTTGGAAACTAGTGATATTGATGATGGTATTGCCCCTTTTTATATTTTCATGTCTACACTTGCTGGCAGCCCCCACCTAGTTTAGTAAAAGAGAGCTAGTAGCTATGCAAATAATACATTTTTAAGGATAGCTTCTTGGTTATTTTATTGAATGATCCAAGGCAATAAAAGGATTAGAGGCACAGTAAAATTTTTGGTCTGAATGTTGCTCCCTTTGACTTGTCCTACTGGATGGTGAGTTATTCTGGATGCGTGTTCACTTTTCTTTAATTGTAGAAATTTACCTAAGGAATTCGCTTGCTTATAGAAACTTGCAAAAAACTGCTTTTATGCGAAATGCATCACAAAGCAAAGGGGATGAAGATAAGCCATTTCCATGTTGGAAGCATTAATCTTTGCAGTGTCAGGCTGGTGGAACTGTGGAAGTGTACTTTGAAGCGATGCCCAAACATCTGAACCAATAATTTCTTCAGTTAAAAAGCAAGAACAAACATGATAGTGCCTTCTTGACATTCTTTAATTTTGTCATCTTTATATATGATATTTTGCATGTTGCTTCCCTTTGGGAACTAATGTGATAATGGTCAGAAGAGTGATGAAGGTTAACATTTAGCTCTTGATATCCACCCTCTTCTCCTTCCTCTCTGTCAGTAACTTAGTAAATCATGCATAGCCATGTTAATGTGCACAACTTGATGCATGATGCTATGTGTGCCTTAGCATTCCATGATCCTGTGTACTTTGGAAGAGAGGACTTATTCATTGTATTCCCTACATATACTGACATGAATATGCTCATTATTATTGTATTCAATTTTTCTTTCAGCTAGACCGATGTCAAAGATATTGTCTCTATTGTCCTATCTTTTTATTGATTTTTATATACTTTAGTGTAGTCAAGTTTTTATATGAATTCTCTATATAGCATGATGAGCCCGTGGTTGAAGATGAGGATGACGATGAAGATGATGAGGACGATGATGACAAAGATGAGGATGACGCTGAAGGTAACTCAAACCTTTTTCTGTATACCTCAGTCTTGAAACCTTTTGCATTCAATTTATCAGAAACCCATAAGCCCAAACTTGAAGTAGGAAAAGCCCCTGTAAGATCTTATACATTTCACAGCAGTGAGATACATTTTGCAGTTTTGAAGCATGAAAAAATGATATCACTTCAACAAGCTTAGTAACCTACTCATTTGCTTAGTTGAAGAAAAATAGTGCCTTGAAAATTGTAGAGTCTATGAATGACAGAGCTTCATTCTTCTCTTTTTGAAAATTAAAATAAGAAATTAACGGGCTTCTTCATTGTTTGATATCTTAATCATGACACCTCAAGACAAGTCAACAATAAGACTCATCTGTTTTCCCTTCTGAAGTGCTTCATATGACATATTTTAGTTGCACTTTACCAACATATATTTGCTGCCTTTTGCCTGCACCTGTTGGACCTTTTTATATGCTATTTAAACACATTTCTGTTAACAGGTTTGATGAAATGGCTCAAAGTAACTGAGTGGAAAAGAAGGCAACTAGGAAGTCTAGGGTGAGGCCTTCTACGAATTAGCACTAGTTGCAATGCATGGTTTTGACGGATGATTTTGAGTGTGTCAGGTGATATTGGGCAAAATCCTAGTCAGATATGTAATCAGATTTGATATAAGAGCAGAAAAAATTAGAGGAATAGGGAAGAAAGTTGGATAGACCTGGAGGTCTCTGGTAGGGGAAAAGGGTGGAACAGAATGGTTAGGTTATCTTATTAATTATATTATTTGAAAATTACTCATTCTGAAATTTGGTAGAGCTGGCTCCTTCTTCCAATCATGGAATAGCTAATCAGCCCTGCTACAAGTATACTTAGTCTGAGTGAGACACCTTATTGGAAGGAAATAGAAAAGACAAGATATATTTCAAATTTCATTCAAAACTCAATGGCATATTCAAATAAAATAAATGAAAAGGAAGAGGAAAAATACTAACCTACCAGCCGCCATCCCCCAAGAAGTCTTTCTTTAATGTGGGAGAATAACTCCTAAGTTCCAAATTATGCATCTGCAGGCCCTAAATAGCCTATTTATGTGCTAAACTTCCCTCACCGAAGCATCCCCCAACTTTTTTCATGCATGCATGCAGTGATGCCGCACTCGTACGGCAATGCGGTCCTGGTTGCAAGCCTTTTTCGTTTATACAGTTCTGGCCAAATAATTAGCAACTGCATAACCTGTTTGCTGTTTTGTACTTGATGTTATGATCTCATTTTCTATAACAATGTACCCCAGATACCTAAGTCTTCCACCACCTCTGCTTGTCCTTAAATCTCGCTTATAGACGGTTGTCATTTTACTGATTATAACTAATGTGCAGGACAAGCAGGTGATGCTAGTGGAAGATCAAAGCAGAGCAGAAGTGAGAAGAAGAGCCGGAAAGCCATGTTGAAGCTTGGGATGAAACCTATTCCTGGTGTCAGTCGTGTCACCATAAAGAAGAGCAAGAATGTGAACTCCCCACTCCCTATCTCATCATTATTGCCCACATCATTTATTTGCAACATCTGTTTTTAATTTGACCTCTTTTTTTTATTATACTTTCAGATATTATTTGTCATTTCGAAGCCAGATGTTTTTAAAAGTCCAACCTCAGACACCTATGTTATCTTCGGGGAGGCAAAGATTGAGGACCTGAGCTCGCAGCTGCAGACCCAGGCTGCTGAACAGTTTAAGGCACCTGATCTGAGCCATGTGATCTCGAAGCCTGAGACATCTGCCATGGCCCAGGACGATGAAGAAGTTGATGAGACTGGGGTTGAGCCTAAGGACATCGAACTGGTTATGACACAGGCTGGAGTTTCAAGATCCAAGGCTGTCAAGGCACTCAAAGCTGCAGATGGGGACATCGTTACTGCAATCATGGAGTTAACTAACTGATGCGAGATCTCTGGAGAGTTGTTTGTCTTTCAATAGTGGCTAGATTTTTTGTGTTTTCCGTGCGGTCTGTGGGCCGAATTCTTTGCCTGTCTTTGCTGCTTAAACTGTTAGTCATACGGACTATCGTGTTGTATGAGTAGTAAGTAATGGTGCTTTTATTTTTAATTTTTGCCCCGGTACATACGCTTGCTGTCGGAGGATGTTGCTGCATGGGATCCCATTCAATTTCAGTATAAAGATCAGAGCCAGGATCTTGGTAGGCTGGCACTGGTGAAAACAGAAGTGATATATTTTTTTTAACCCAGTCTGCTAGTCTGTCTTGTAACACCCCTGGATTTTCCATTTCGTCCCACAGGGCATATGAATTTTATTTCTGCTGTTCCTATGTTATGGATTTCCATATCAGATTGCATGTGACACCATTCAAGTTTTCAGTATCTGGATTAAGACTAGTTTTAGCTTGTACTTTGCTTGAAAAGTGTTAGCGTTCCTGTGGACTATTTGTGAGGTGCCAAACCGTATGCTTATATTTTCAGTACAAGTAGTTGCAATGGTCCCAATTTTTGTGCAATATTAGCAAGCAGTTCCCATCTATAACGTCCAACCTAACGACAGTCTAAAAGAGTAATCGGTAGAGAAACAGACTCTGTTGGCCAAAGTGTAATTGGATAAAAAACTGTACCTGAACTGAAGCATCACAGGTAATCGAGTGACCTTATTACCAGGTATCTTGAAACTGGCTGTTTAATTCAATCTACTTGCTAATAAACGGACAAGTACGTCATACATTTGAGCAGCTGAGACTACGGAATAAGCTGGCATTGAAAGTGGCTCCGTACGCAAAAGAGAAAAGGAAAAGAAGATTGGAACTGGCTAAGGAAAAGAAAATTGGAACTGGGTAAGGGGCGGTTCGGCATCTCTTCCAGTTTCCAGTTTTTTGTTTTCATTTAGGCTGGAAGATAGGCGAAGGAGTCTTGGGATGGGGAAACTAACAATGGAGATGTCAGATCACACCATCCTCATTGATCTAACTCGGATTGGTATGCACAAAAAGAAAGACATGAAACCCTACAGTGGATGGAGTTGCCCAATAATGTGATTTGCTGTTTATAGGTCCATTGCTGGTCAGTCAGCAGAAATTCTGGATTGTCCTTGAATTTTTTTTTTTTTTGATAACTAAAAAATAGGCCTGTTAACGAGCTGAGTCATGGGAGGCTTGGGCTCGACTCATTTCACAGAATCTCAGGCTCGAGCTCGGACTCGGACTTGATACCGAGCTCTGTATTGGGCTCGAGCTTGAGCTTGCTTGGCAAAGCAAAGGCTCAGGCTCCGGCTCGGCTCGTTAACAGGCTTACCCGCCGACACCACCTCCTCCCTACCCCGACGGGGAGCCAACGTCCCCACCGGGATCTAGGGATCGTCGGATCCAGAAGCTGCCCCCAAAGTCTCGACTCAAACACTAAACACGACCATATAAATTCAAACTCAAACGTCAACGAGAAACAAGATGCTATTACTAGATCTAAGGAGTTCCACACCAAAGAAGACAAAATGGGAACAGATTTGAGAATAGAAGAGAACGAGAACTGCATCGGAAGTCTAGAGTTTGGGAGGATGTACCTCTCTTGGCCAGCGGTGTCCCAGATCTGGGACGTGACTCTTGTGCTGGACATGGGACGTGACTCTTGTGCTGCTCGGGCTTGGCTCGAGCTCTTGTGCTGGGAGGAGCATACGTTGGTCCCCCAATTAACGACGCCTCTTCCTCTCCTTTTTCTCCATCCCTCCTCACCCTTCTCCACCGTGTCCCTCCTCTTCCGCTGCTCCTCCTCAACCTTCTTTTCCCCCTCCCACCCTCCTCCTCCTCCTCTTCCTCCTCCTCCTTCTCCCCCCCTTTCTCAGTCTCCCTGCTCGCCTCTCCTCCAGCCGCCGCTTCCTCCGGATCCCTCGCCGCTTCCCCCTCCCCCAGAGGAGATCCATTCTCCGAGCTCTTCTTATCCTCCTCGAGCGTTTCGGAAACCATCAGATCGAAGAGAGCACGCAAACCCTAGAGGAAAGCAGGGACTGTGTGAGAGCCGAGGGTTTTAGTCTTGCATTGAGGTGGCGGGGGTCGGAGAATAGAAACGGGCGATGGATGGGTTTGGAAAATTTAATGAGGGCTCAAGAGCTCTTAACGAAAAAGAAAAGGAAATTGATAAATAAAATGGCGGTTTGAATCGAATTTGATCCATGAATCTAAGAAATAGTGAGAATTCTTGATCTCTCTCAAACAAAAAAGGGAACATAATCCCACTTTAGTTGAATTTCATTATACCCCTTCCTTCTAAAATAGAATAAAGAGTAGATTCAAAATTAAGGTAAGGAATAAGAAATATGAAAATAAGGACTTCTGTTATCCATTTACATTTCTATTTGAACCAAAGGCGGGACCTATTTCATTTTGGGGGTTATCAAATGATACATAGTGCAATATGGTCAGAACGGGGTATGTATTATGTATATAATTACAGTAAGAAAAATATATATATCCCGCAAATGTCAATTGTGAAATATCTCGTTTGTTGAAACGATTCCTAAAAAAAGTAAAAAAAAGCAGTAAGAAGAGGCAATACAAAAGTGTGTAAACTATAAAAACGAGTCAAAGTGGATTGGCCCACACTAGCACTTCCACGTAATAACTCTACCAAAGGCGATTGGAATGGATTCACAATAACTCTGAATTTTTTCTTTCATATATATATATTCGATAGATTCGGGTCGTGATTAATCGTAACTCCATACAGATTACTTCTCAATATAATTTCTCAGGAAGAGGAAGAACTTAACATATTTAAGTTAACATATTTAACTTAACATAACATATTTAACTTGATAATAGCTAAAAATATTGGTCGTATGTTATTATTCCAATTCCCCGAGTGGTGGAATTTGGAACATTTCAAAAACTTGGGGATCCAACTACAAGGATTCATTGATATCTTCTTTTTATAAAGCAAATCGACTTCGATTCCTGAATGATCCACATCACTTCTGGTTGATAAAGACAAGATATGTTTTGACCAGAAAAACCCGTGCTCGAAATAATAAATTTTATCGAGTACGGGCTTTGATTTGATTGCGGTTCACTGCATTTATATAGTTCCAATATAAGTCCTTCTGTTTCGTCTGTGATTGTGGATTGAATGAAATGCAAAAAAGAGATGAACTCAAAGATAGTATCTAGAAGAAAAAAGAAAGGAAAGAGGAATTGAATGAAAGAATGGTTCGAAACAAAGAAATGCAATAACTAGAACCGTATACATATGTATTTACAAAAACTCCATTGTGGGTAGAAACTCAAAATGAGATATCGAAATAGTTCTGACGATTCAGTAATAGTCACATATCGTACCATATTACACTAAATAAATATCTTTATTATGATCCAGTGTTGAAATAAATTGATGAGATTTGGTCCCATCGGATCTAGACAATCTTATTTTTTTGGACGGATTCATGCAGAAAAGCTAACATAGATGTTATGGATCTAATTTTTCTCTTTGGGAATACATCGATCTTCTATAAAGGAGCCGAATGAAACCAAAATTTCATGAAGTTTTACCATAACATTCCTCTAATTTTATACTGATAAAGAAAATTTATTCCAAAGTCAAAAGAGCGATCGAGTTGAATGACAGATCGAGAAGCTCGACTAGAAAGAATTGGAGGAGAAATTTTGTGTTATATATGGTGATCCTCCTCCTCTGGTATCCTAATTTAAGAAGCCTAGGAATTAAAAGAGTTGGCCTTGGATTATTTTGGAAACCCATACAAGTAGATGTAGCGAAAAAAAAAAGAAATAGAATTAGCAGTAATTAGGAATAGAGAATTTCTGGAATAGACATAAATCATGATCAACTAAGCCCTCTCGGGGGCTTGCTTAAGAATAAGAAAGAGGAATCTTATGGAAATATCATGGAATAAGATTTGATCTATTCATGGGGATTCCGTAAATATCCCTTGGACAAAAAGAGAAGTGACTTGGACAAAAAGAAACGAAGTGACTTAGACAAATCTTGTTTGTCGATAGCCTCGGACCAATCAATCGAATATTGATTAATACGTAATCGATTGAACACTACTTGAAAACGGTTCTTCTCTTCCATGGAAGTTTCATTTTCCCAGAATGTATCCTAATTTTTGGCCTAATTCTTCTTCTGATGATCGATTCAACCTCTGATCGATTTGTTATTTTTTTGTGCGTAATGCAGATTAACAATAGTTTTGCTATTGATAGGAATTCCCTTGTTGAGACCCTATGAATGAATCATCAGAGAGAGAGAGAATTGTTATATGATTTATTCGAAGCCGCCACAGGTATGCGAATGATGCATAATTATTTCCGCATCGGAGGAGTAGCTGCTGATCTACCTCGATCTCGGTAGCTACGCCACCCACTGAATTTAAAGAACCATCATCCAATTGTTCTCGAATTGGTCCATTCAATGGCTCGAAATATAACAATGTGACAAAAGAATCAGATCCCATAATCCAAATTAGGGATTTGCCGGGTCCCTTAGGGACTATTGTCCAGAAACTATAGCCAGAGCAGCTATTTCAATAGCTGCGTGCAAAATGCCTATACGAACTCACATTTGGGCTCGAGCTCGTTAACAGACCTACCAAAAAGAGCTTCATTCAATGGAAGAACGCGAGCACTCGACCTCATCATTTAACCATTTATAGAAAGCCTTTCATATTAAGTCCACCAAGATTGTAAACAGAAATAACTCCACCAAGCCTTGTCATGCAAAACCAAGCCCTCTAACTTCAGAAAATCATAAAGCTAATTGTTCATACAGTAAGTTTCATTTGGAAACCAGAGGAAGGGTACCGAGCTTTTATTCGACATAGACTAATACAGCCTCTTAGGGGCCCAAAAGAACTTCTATTTTTTGAAGGAAATGTGCGGCTACTCCTCTTGAGAGGTCCCTTCTTGGAGAAAGTTTTTTCCGAAGGAAGAGAGCAATCCTTGTACTAATTAAATACAAATACGGAAGATTAGGTGCCCCAAATAAATAAAAGGCAGTTCGTGCACTGAAGGTATCCCTCTTATTTTCATAAACAAGCCGAACTTGTTAGAAGGCTGTTAAAAATAGTTATAACCTACTTAATTAAATAGAAAAAGAATGTGGTGGTACCGCCAAAATATGGTCAAAGAATCATTCGTAGGTCTCGGAGTCTCGGTTTTATAGAATCGGATCTCACAAGTTTTGTTACTCAAGGAAACTTTTATATCTTGAAATAGAAAAGAAAAAAAAAAAGCACAGCAAATGGATGGCTAATGCCTGAGAGGGAGTTTTATAACATAATAGTCCAGCTGTTGCTCAAAATAGGTCTCACTTTCCGGTCAGCTGAAAGAAGCATAATCTAAAAGACATGCTTGAACTCGGTGTCACCGGACACATTTCATACCATAGGAGAATAAAGAAGAAGAAAGCTACTAACAGAAAATTGACACTAGGGAGATGTTTAAATAAAAGCTTTTTGAACTTACACAAAGAAAGCATCAAGTTCCTTAGATGATCAAAAAGCAATAAGTTAAAGATATGCATAACCATTTCATGAAGTTCGGTTATAGTGAAATGGCCAGATTTTAAGTGTTCTAAAAACAAAATGGATCTATAAAGTGGAGCCATGAATATTAAAACCATACATTTCCTTAATAATAACAGTCTCGTCTTGTATCATCCTCGAAATCTGGCTCCATTGCCTCTTCGACTCTCACATGCCACACGTGCAATCCACATGCTCAACTTCTGTCGGCCATGCTTTCAGATTTTTTGAAGGGAAATGGAAGTCAATCAAGAATATGCAATGAACAACGAAAGCCAGTTTCCCTTTTAGGATACTAAGGCCAACATCAAACTTGCTTTGTTGTCACAACAATTGACATAGAAGATTCTTAACATCAAGAAGAAACTATAAATGGCCTCAAGGAAGAATTGTATTTTGAAATGTTCTGTTTTGATAATCAAAGAAATATATGAAGAAACAACGAGTGTAGCAATATTTTTCAAAAGATCTATGAACTCAAACAATGGATAGACACATCAAAGGATGTCACCATGCTATCAATAGATTTATGAACCACAGAGTTCAGAAATCCCACTAGCAATTGGTACTTGCAGAAAAAATAATGTTGAGTGATAGAGATAGAAATAGGGATTCATGCTAGATTGCAATTATGATGGCTCTGTAGAAATGAGATAGGAAACCAGAAAATTGTCAGTCAGGAGATGTAAAAAGCAACATTAATGGAAGATGCAAAAAGCAACATTAATGGAACGATGAAAAAATAATTGTAGTTTCACTGAAACTTGAAGGCCAAAAAAAACCCAAAGTAGCAATAATTGTTATCTCAAACCTATCATATGAAAGAAGGTGCTGCTAGCCCGAGAAATCAATAGAAGGTGGAGTTGGGTGGTCAGATAGGATATGTCCCTTTTGGCATGTTTAGGGTTTTTTTGCACATTATATCCAGGAGAATTTTAGAACATCACATGAGATGACTCATCAGAATAATGGCTAAATGACAACAACCATCATGCATTGTCTTCACATAGCCTCATTTGCCATGCAAGCTTTCCCAAATTCTTCCTCGCAACCTTCATCCATGTTAAATATTACATGTTCCTCCCCTCTCAAAACCTTCAAATGTATGAGCTGAATCCATCATCCATTACTTTGTATACAGTTCCCTTAAAAAACACATTTCTCACTCAATTCTCCTTGATTTTGACACAGATCCATCTTATCATTTGCCACAGTCGTCCAATTCACTTGGAACCCCTTTGCAGCCTAACATTCTAAACAAAGAACCTTTAGTCCTTATTGTGCTATATATTTTCCCTCAAGCTGGAAGGGTGCCATCAGTCACATAACACCACAAAATCACCGTTCCAGTTACTCCAAAGAAACTTTAATTTTATCATTATATGTCTTCATACATCCATGGACACATAGAGTCACTGTGTAGATAGTAGTTCTTACTTGGACATAAAGCTAGGAAGGCCAATTTTAGAAATGATTATGTGAAGCTTACAAGTTACACCATTGAAAAAGAGAAGAGGCAATATTATGACAACAAGACGTGCAATGAAGGAGAAAATAAAGCTCCTTCTGTAAACAGAAATTTGAAGTTGCATATGAGGGTCAGAAGTAGAAGGCACCTTAAAAAGTATTAATAAAATTGTAAGGAATTGGTACAGATTGTACTGGCAGGAAACTGGCTTTGATATAGAAGAATATGATAAAAATAATGAAAGCTTAAATTGACTTCATGTTTGTGGCCTCGTGGTTGAAGTAAATTGACTTAAATTGACTGAGTGGCCGTCAAAACATACCATGATACTCAACCTTTTTTTAACTAGAAAGAGAGCATTTAGGCTAAATTAAGCTCTTACGTTGGCCTCAAATACAAATACATATTACACATCAATTTAAGGGTAGTACATAGATATAAACCTTGCAGAGCAAATGAAAATAAATGATGTGGAAGGAACACTATGGATATAAGTGCATCCAGTATCATCATATACGAGGAAGATATATGAAAATTAAACAAATTCAAACTGATGCATTGACTATGAATGCACAGGAAAACCAAAAACAACAACTAGTGGTGAAGAGAGGAGTAATGAACTTTAGCATGTTGGTTTTGAATGGTATAGGGGGAAAAGCCATTACCAGTGAAATGACTATTAAAACCAACACATAGACCAAACAAATCAAAGAATAAGAGCAACTTTGACAAGTGCTTATGGAAGAATAAGAACCATGAGTGTTATATGAAGGTAGCAAAATTCAAAATGCCACCTTAAAAATATAGTGTTAGATCCAAGGTTTTAAGTTCCAGCGGGATAGAGGGTGTCCTAGCCACCCGTCATGTCCTGTTCCTGTGAGAAAATAAGATTGGGATGAGGTCCGAACTCCAAAACCCATCCATGCGGAAAGAGAAGAAGAGGAAAGCAAGAAAGGAAGGAAAGATGAAGAAAAGAAAAAAGCGAAAGAAAAGATGAATAAGAAGAAGAAAAAGGAAAGAAAGGAAGTAAGAACAAAAGAAAGAAAGAGAGGAAAGAAGGAAGAAAGGAAAGAAAAAGAAGAAGAAAAAGGAAAAAGTAAATAAAGGACGGGATAAGAAAACAAAGAAAAAGGAAAGAAAAGAAAGGAAGGTATAAGAAAAAGAAAGAAAGGATGGAAAGAAGAGGAAAAAGAACGAAAGAAGGAAAGGAAAGAAGAAGAGGAGATAGATGGAACATATCTAACGGGATGTATGACCGGGACCACTGCTAGGATAGGACGGGACAACAGGGCATCCAATTCTATAGAGAAACTGGGAAACCCCCATCCCACGGGACTTAAAAACTTTGGTCAGATCATCTGATTGGAATGCCTATGAGCTATGTCAAAATAACAACAAGACAACAAGTCTTTGTCATACAAAACCCATTTAAAATAAATAGAATTTATTGAGTCTCATATGAATTGCATTTTATACCTATAAGGCAATCGCCCATTCCAGTGATCATGAAGAAGCAGAAATGTTATAGCAAGTATAGTAGCATGTATAATTCAAGTGAGCTACTGAAGCAGTAAACAACAAGTAGCATCCTACCAAACCAAGAATCCATCAAATATGTAGTTTGGATGGTTGTCACTATTCATAAGTTTCAGACTTGTAATTTCTCTAAATAAACCACAACCATCAAATGGCTAGCCACTAAATCAATGTCATTAGCAAAACCAACATGAGTGGATCGCCTGTATATAAAAACAGATATAGCCACCAACAGGAAGCCATCACAACATCAAGAAGCATTTTTTGAGTTCTCTTTCTGCATGTAAATATTATAACGCAGCATTCAAAAACCTGCAACTACTGCTCAGGCAGAACTACATTAAACTACATAAGAGCACATCATTGTTCTGGGGAAAGAATGAAAGCAGATGCAGCTATAAGCAAATAAGACCATTTACATGCAATCAAAGGAGTCTATCAACACAGGCCTTTGATTGTTTGATCAACCTTGGCTACGGATTTGTAATTCTAAGTTCTGTAAATGTTTCCATGCCACCATGCATATGGACAAGTTCTAACGGACAATCAAAATAAGCTATCATCTAAGAAGTAGGATATGCCACAAACTAAAAAGGCTATGGATATTACTTTGGTTGCCAAAAGACTATCTAGAATAACTCATCTGGTTTGTACATTCATGGATAGCAGCAGAAGTGCACGCACCTAATCAGCCTAATGAGATCTAGAATTTGAGTTTGAAGAGCGAAAAGGCCACAGAAGTGACAACAGGTTCCTCCAGCGTTGATGTCCACTGTTATTTCCATTGCTACTTGAGCTTTGGTCACTTGATCTTGAATGCATGTAACTACCAGAGCTCTGTGGTGGCAGCTCATGGCGGCAAACTGGACAGGAATTATGTTGTCCCAACCAGGGAATGATGCAGTCCGAGTGATATATATGTTTACATGGCATCTCCCGTGCCTCAGTCCCCAGCTCAAATTTCTCTTTACAAATGGGACAATGAGAGTCTCCATGCAGGTGCCTCTGGTTGATCTTCAAGGTGGGCATAGCCTCAATTGCTGACGGTAATGCAGGTGGCGGTCCACGTCTATCATTTTGTGCCAGCTGTTCAATTAAATTTTCCAGTCCTGGACCAACAAAATAGTCTGCCATGTTGGCTCGTCGCATCCGAACACCATGCCGCGCATTGAAGAAGACCTCAAAGCCATTGTTGTCAGCCAAATGAACAGGAAGCTGGCCCCTGAAGACCAACCAAGGACCAGAGCCAAATTCCGTCCCGAAGTCTGATAGCATATTGTGTCTACCTCGGACATCAATCTCACGGTACGCTCCCATCATCCCACGACTCATCATGGCAGAGATCGCCTCCGGGATGCCATAACGTGGGTCACCATCCATATCAGCATCAATGCCAATGAAATGTCTCATAAGCTCCTCTGTCCCATCAAGCTCCGAAACAAAACCTGTATCACAGTTAGGGCAGACCATTTCCCTCTCCTGAGGCTGGATTCCAAGCCTGCATCGGTAACACCAATGTGTGTGCCTTCTGCCTGACATCTTCTACTCTAAATTTGTTAAATGCTTGATGAAATATGACCCCAAAACAGAAACTGCAACCAAAACAAGAACATGAAGAAAACTTATTTATTACTTATTTCAGATAAAAAATTATAGGAAAATCAAGAAATTTCATTTAACAGTAAGCAAAAACATGGAGGAAAAAATTATTCAGTACATGCCTCCAATTGGACACCTCCAGAACAAAACAATATGGTGAAAACAAACCAGCTAATACTATCCTATTTCCTTAGCTACGAAGACAAAACAATTTAGTACATGACTCCAGTTGGACACCTGCAGCACACAACAATATGATGACAGCAAACCAGATAACATAAGCTGGTTTCCTTAGTTATGAAGGCAAAAATTTAGTTAACTACCAGACATCGAGTATCATGAACAAACTTAATAGAATTTGTCTGGACTTCTTACAGGATTCTGCATGGCCGAGTGACACTAAAACTGGAAATTCTTCACCACACACTGGAAAAAAAAAAGCCCAAACTTTTCCACAAGATTTTCACATCAATTAACAGAAAAATATTTTTTTTTTTAATCCAAAACATGAACAAAAGCAAACCTTTGAGGTCTTCTCGTAAAACCAAGAAAAAAAAAAGACTGAGCAAGGGAAACTCAGGGATGTCTATAGGCAACAATTCCAACTCCAATATCTCAAATAATTACAAATTTTGGGGGCAAAAGTACAAGGAAGGACTAAACCTTGCTTTTTAACTTAGTAATTAACCTGAATCGAATTAAATCACTACCAATCTACCAAACACAATTCTAACTCTTAAAACAAATATTTCCAGAAATTCGGGCGATAATCCACCCAAATTTACAAGAAATCGTAATTCCAATAACCCAGAAGGCCTCACCAACTCCCACCCCTACCCCATAGTTAGTACTACAATATCATGATAAAAAAACCATAGAAATCAATAAATCCGCATCAAAAAATCGATAAAAAAATCCCCAAAAATGGAGAAAACAGATCCCTTAAAGCTAGAAGCGAGATTTCCACATAAAAATACATAAAAAAACGAAAAAAAATAGACTATCAAGTATTATACCTTGCGGTGAAGAGAAGGAGAACCACACGGCGAAGTATCCCAAAACCATACGAAGAAAGGAGGTCTGGTTCCCTGGATTTTATACACGGATTGACTCCTCGGGAGCGGCGTCTTTCTTTCTTGTACGTCGGCTGGGGGAAACCAGATCATCCGTTGATTTTACTACGAACTGTCCGAGTTGGACAATCCAACGTGGACCGAGTGGGAAGGTGGTGCGGTACACGCACCGAGATTCTCGGTCAAGTTGTTTCCGCGAAAGTTAACGAAATTGCATGCATAGAAATGTTTATGCGGTGAGCGGGGAATTCGGCTCCCGCATAAAAACTTCTATACAAGCAGTCGTAAGATAACTTAGGAGGGAGATAAGTTGCTAAGGGGTCCTCCACGAGAGGGAAGCGTCTATCCATAGGAATTATTGGCGTGTAGGATATAACACGTCCCTGTCACGACGCTGCCGAGTTCTATCTGTTCTTTGATAAAGAAAACTGGACAGCCCATAGAACGAGAACACGCACACGCGCGCGCCCGCGCGCGCGCACAGAGAGAGAGAGAGAGAGAGAGAGAGAGAGAGGTACTTAGTCCACCAGTGTGATATGATGTTTTTATTTTTATTTTTTGATTGCATGGACAAGATTATATCTTCCGTGCAAAAAATATATATATTATTTTTAGCATAAATTCACTATTGAATCACACAATGATTGTTTTAACATTTATATAGGTGGATGAGTAATAGAGTGCGGATTGCTCAAAAAATTACGTACGGTGTGATCCAATGAGTATTGTTGTAAAAAAAAATCAACCATTCTTTCGAGCCAAAGATTGCATAGCCTTAGCACATTGTTTGGCTTTAATACGCACGCATGATAGGGCAACGGGATAAAAAAAGGGATACGTGACGTAAGGGTTTTAACACAAAGCGGCATCTAACGATAAATGGATTAATTCCCATTTTCAATTGGTGCACTATTTTTTTTATAATTCTTATCTCTCCTGAACTGAATAAAAACAATTATTTAGATTACTTTAAGTCAAAAAAGATCGATTTATCAGTACTATATAAGACACGTGGTAACATCCTTTTGCATGGACTAAGGCAAGCAATTTGTGCTGCAACAGTAAAGATACATATTAATCTTCATGTAAATATGACAAACTCCTTATGTTAAAAGAAAAGTCCAAGTATAGTAATGATACGTAAGGTTCCTTATTTATTTTCATTGATCAAGATAATGCATCATTATGTTGTATAGATCCCGCATTGAAACCGTTAAGCTCTTATAATGGTTATAATGGCTGTTACTTTATTTGAAAACGATAATTTTGAAATTTCTAATATTAAAATAATCATTAAAATGATGGCTATTATAGAGGTGTTACGATGGAAATAACATGCAATTATAGAACAATAATGGTATTACCTTTTTGTTTATTTTTAATTTGATAAAACATGATGCATTTTTTAACCATACAACCATCTAAATTTTTTTTAAAAAATATTATTTTATTGAAAAGAAAGTACATGGAAAAATAATTATTGCTATTTATGTTATAGCAGACTGTTATAATAAAAAAAATAGGAAATAACAACTTACCTCAATAACAGAATGGGGGTGTCCGAGATCGAGATAATGGTTCTAATACCATCATTAAAAACAATGGTTAGAATTCCTCTAAGAAAATAATATTTCTAGTCCTGTAACGCATGAATTACTCCTGCCATATTGGCCGGGGCTTCATCAGTTAATTGTGTTGATATAAGATTTTAGGTTTGAGTCCCAACCTCACTATTTCATTCTCTCGATGAAATTCTAATGAACTTTGTTTATGTCTTACAAGGAACCCAATAGTTTTTGTTGGATCAGTTGGGAGCTCACCCTTGCATCCATCTTATGTAACAATGTCAAACTATTCTCAGAAACAAACTTCAATTAATAGTATCACGCTCCGAACTTAGAGTGTAACAGACATCACATACCTATGTAGCGGACCATACAAGCATGCAAGGCTACAGATCATATCAAAAAGATAATAATTCTTGAAAATTTATTTAATCAAGAATTTATTCAAATAATTTTTACTATAGTTCAAACGTGATAATAGTCAACATATGCTAACTATTTACTTAAATCAAATAAAATATTTTAACTAGTCTAAATAATTTGACTAGACTTCCAATAACTCAAAGTATATCAAGAAGATCTAGCGCATTCCTCAAGTCCCGAGTAATTGTGTATTTGGATCTAAACAATAGAGATAATATAATAATGAGCTGCACTAGCCCAATAAGCAACATAACACCTCAAAGTAGGGTCTAAGCATGCCAAATAATAAATTAAAGAGCAAGAAACTGAATAAAAAATAAATCAATTCTTGAATAATATATATATATATCTTTTTTAAGTATACTATTATTTTTATAAATTAATATTAGAAATCCAACATCATGCTATGGCCATGCAACCTAGTAGCATGGGTTGGAATGCACAAGTGCCAAATACCATATTCTTAACCATCGGTGGTACGGTGTCCAAATACCACTATTCTAATCATTGATGGTGCAGTGTTGAAACTAATTTCTCAGGTTACAAATCAATATGGACAACGAATAATCCCTATTGGCGGGGTTAGATCATAGCCGTGCTGTGAATACATACATATAAAATAATTTTTTTATAATTTGTCTAATTACATTTTCCAGATTTCATAACACAACATATAATATATTTTAAAAATATTATTATCATAACATTAGCATGCCTGACCCGTTTAACTAAGTATAAAACAGATATCATAATCAAATTTAATCAACCAATTATTATTTTACCAAAAAAATAGAAAACATACTTTGAAGTATTAGGTTACTTACCTCTTCTCGCTTCAAAAATTTCACTTCAGATGCACATATTTTAATATCATTAAAATATCATTAATTTCATCATCATCTTCTCAAAAGCCAAGCAAAGTCAAAAATTAAAATACTAGTAAAACATGGCCTCATGCCTCTAAATTAGGTTGGTCAGGTGAAGATAAATAGTGGCCAAATTTCAAAAGATCTTGTTGGGGCTGAAGTAATGGGCTGGTTTACTATGTGAGTACCGGAACGATTTAGGGACTCCAAACTAGGTCAACTTGGCTTCAATCAGAGGTCTGGGTTTGGTCCATCATAGTGGTATAAATCATCACTACATCTAATCCGTGGGTTAGGAAGAGAAATTAGCAACTAGGAAAGAACAATAGAATCTATATATTTACAGAGATTAATAAATTATTTAGAGGAAACTAAGAATGGGAAGAAAAAAAGAGAACTAAGAAGAAGGAGGAAAGAAAGAGAGAGAAGAGGAGAGGGAAGAGAAGTGAAGAAGCCGGCGATCGTAGTGGTGGTCGGCGACGGCTGCGGTGGTCGGTAAAAAGGATAAAACTGAGGACATTCTCGGTTTGGCCCGAAACAGGAGAGATAACTCAACAAGAGGTGGGTTGCGTAGTGTACTCACGGTGGTCGCGGCTGTGACCCCCTTTTGATTTGGCTCCCTGCTTCATCTAATCGGGCCATGGGTGGTCGGAAGGGGCGGGTCTGGTTCTGTGCTTCCCGGCGGTAAGTTGTGGGGAGACACCCATGGGTTGCGGCGGTCCAGTGGAGTGCTCACGGAGGTCGCGGCCGTGAACGCATTGATTCGGCTCCCTGCTTCGCCTAACCGGGTGTGCTTTTGTTTGATTTCTCCTAACCATTTTGTGTGTCCCAGGTGCCTTGGATCATACTGATGGAGCAGTCAGGGGGTCCAACACCGGTGCAGACGATGGGTAAGAAGGCGGAGGTGGCAGCTCAAGGCAAAGGTACGGCTCTGGAGAGTCAGGGGGAGGGATCTAGGGCCCAGGCTAGATTAGGGCCTTGGGTGACTTGCCGGCCCACGGAACTGGAGGTGGCTCGGCTGAGCTGCCTTTCCTCGGCAGTCCTAGAGCTCCCGGAGGAGCCCATCAAGGCTGCCCATCGGGAGTGGGAGGGTCTAGCGGTGGTGGGCCGCAGTCTTGGCTGGCGAGTGCCAGCCGAGTGGGTGGCCAAGGATATGGCTGCCCGGTTGAAGAAAGCAGGAGAGGTGGCGGCGGTGACACTAGTCGAAGACCATTTTGCCCTACGCTTCCGATCGTCGACGGAGCGGGACCCTGCATTATCGAAGGGGTCGTGGGTGGTGGTGGGGCAACTCCTCATCATGGAGTCGTGGGCACCTGATTTCCTGCCCAAAGAGGCCCCCGTGAGTACCGTGGTGGTCTGGCTCCGACTACCCGGGCTACCGCTGGAGTATTGGTCGACCTCGACCATTCTCGACATTGTAGCTCGGGTAGGGCGGCTGTTGGCCGTTGACAGGGTGACTGAGGAATGGCGAGCCATGGGCTTTGCCCGGGTGAAGGTCACGATCAACGCCACTGAGCCCCTCCTTCCGGGGGTCCGGATTCATGGGAAGACGAAGGTGCTCTAGCTGCCCTTGGTCTTCAAGAATTTCCTAAATTTTGGCATCCAGTGCGGTAGGATCGGGCACCCAGCGTTCGTCTGCAAATTTTTGGTACCAGCACAGACGAAGGAGGGAGCCCCCATGGTTGTGGAAATTGGGGTGACCCCGGGCTACCGGGGCCATGCCCAGTGGAGGGTGATCTCGGGATGATTTATAGCCCATGGTTGGTGGCGACTCGTGCCCGGCTCCCGTGGCAAAAAGGGCCACCGACGACTGTGCCTGTGGTCGAGTCATCTTCAACTCAGCCGTCCCTCTCGGTGGCTCGACCTAGTCCTCCTGCATCCCCGCCGGACCTGGAGGGTTGGCAGAAGCCAACCAAGGTGGCCCGCCGCTACTCTCCGGCAAAAGGGCATCTGGAGGTGGTCGCCGCGCTCCTAGGCTCCGGTATCCCATCCGAGGGTTCCCGAGTCGACTCGACCCCCAACTCGATCGTGGGCCTGGGTGACTCGGTGGCCCCGGCGGAGTAGTAGGTTGGCCCTAGCACTGCACCACTGGGCCAGCATGCAGGCCCATCAAACAAGCGCCCCAGGAACCCTAGGTTGCTATTGGATTTGGGCCCCGCTGTTGCAAGCCGGGACTGGATGGGGGGAGCGGGCCGCGGCCGGGCTAGGACGCAGCTGCACGGGGCATGTGTGCCTCGCGCGGCACGTGCGATGGGCTAGTAGGCCCGTCGCGGGGCTGCGGACACGCAAGCCCAAGAGTCGTGGCCACGCGAGCGTAGCAAGGGGAAGGCCCCTGTGGTTGCCGGCCTTTCGGAGGGAGGATTCAGCTGGGCCCAAGCGAGCTCGCCGATGGGCCTGGGTCGGGTCGTCCCGTGAGTGGGGCTGTCGGGCCCTCGGGGCCCCACTCCAGTGTGAATGGGTCAGCCCTGGGGAGTGCCCCCCCCGGAGGGGGCTCTGTGACTCTGGGTCTGAGCCTATTCAGGATAATAGATGGGCCTAGTGAGTCCGGAGTGAGGGGGCCTCTAGAGGGCTCAGCTGGGGGAGCGGCTGCGGTCTTCCAATTTACCTCTCCGGCCCTGGTGGTGGACTCGGCTCCTGAGGCCCATAACTCTCAAGGCCCTGCAAGAGTGTTTACAGTGCAGAGGGAGGCAGTCTCCGGTGGGTCGGGTTTGGATGGCGAGACTCGCTTGGACGGGACCAGGTCATGGTGGGTTGCCCTGAGGGTGATGCACTAGTGGGTCGAGATACGTCTGCACCTATGCCGCCCGGAGCAGGTGACCCGAATGATGATGAAGGGGCCGTGAGCACGCCAATGATGGATCATCCGACGGTGGTGCAACAGGTCAAGGCGCCTGTTATGTGGGTCGTCTCTAGAGCCAATGTTGATGATGTTCAGCGGGGTGGCACTTATCCCGAGGTGGAGATGGACCCTGAGGCCCAAGGGGTGGACGTGCCTGTAGCCGACCTCTCAGACTTTTCTCCATGAAGATTCTAGCATGAAATTGCAGAAGGGCGGTAAAGCCGTCTTTCATGCCATCTTTCAGGAGATTGGTGTAGATCCATGGATCAAAGATCCGCTTCTTCTATGAAACGCATCTGTCCAGTAGTGGGCTTCAACGAGTACAGCGGCGTTTAGTGGCAGACTGGAAGATCTATGCAGTAGAATCCCAAGGCTTGTCCGGGGGTATTTTGGCTATGTGGAAGCAGAGTGTGGTGTTAGTAGACATTTTCCACAACTGCTCTCAACAGATTATTATGGTCGTCTCGAAATCCAATGCAGCACCATGGGTTTTAAGTAGCGTGTATGCAAATACTGACCATAGGTCTAGGAGAGTCCCGTGGGACAAAATCACCCATTTAGTCGCCCAGGGGCTTCCGTTAGCAGTGGTGGGAGATTTCAATTGTATCCAGGACGCTAGTGAGAAGAGGGGTGGAAGGGCTTTTTTTGATATAGTGGATAGGAAGAAGTTCCGTGACTTCCTATCGCGGAACAGCCTATTAGACCTGGGCTTCTCCGGACCGCGGTTTACCTGGTGTAACAACCAGTCCGATAGAGCCAGGGTTTGGGAGAGGCTTGACAGGGCCATGGCGTCCACTGGTTGGATTATTCGGTTTCCTTCCTATCGAGTCAGCCATTTATCTCGGATTGCCTCAGATTATTGTCCTGCTGATCTCGACGGCATCCGACTCTAGTCACCATTGCCCTTTCCGCTTTGAGAAGGTTTGGTTGTCTTACCCTTAGTCCTGGGACATTGTTCGAGGAGCTTGGAGCTTGCCGGTGCGCGGCGATGCCATGCAGAGGATTTTTCGGAAAGTGGACCTGTGGCCCAGATAGACAACCCAAGAGGGGGGGTGAATTGGGTTTTAAAATAATTTGAATAATTAAAACGATGTGGTTGACTAATTGAAAACTATTGCAAGTTATTTAATTAATGCTAAGTGCTGTGAGTGATGTGAGGGGAAGAAGAAGAGAGACAATCCAACACAAACACAAGGTTTTATAGCGGTTCGGAGCTAACCCTTGCTCCTACGTCCACTCCCCAAGTCTCACTTGGGAATTCACTATAACCCCCTTGGATTACAGCCGGTTGTTTTCCAAGCTCACAACCAAACTTGTTGTTTTACGAGCTCACAACGAACTCGGTCGGTTTTCCCAGGCTCACTGACTAGAACCGCCCCGATTGTTTTCCCGGGATCACAATCAAACCCTTACACACGTTGGTTTTAACTCGGCTCACCAACCAACCTCAATCTCCTTGATTCAATCCCCGATTGAACCAAGTAAATACAAGTTGTAGAAAGAAACAGAAAATGAGCTTCTCAAAAAGTAGATGAAAACAATATGAACAATAAATGAAGTTAAGAAGCCTCAAACGCTTTTAGATTGGAGATGAGGAATGGCTTCTTAAACTTCTGGTCTCCTCTTGAAAGAGTAGTCGACTTGAATGCAGGAGAAGGAGGCTTTAATTGCTGGGAAGATGTAGTTGGAAGCAGTAAATGCAGATCTTCCTCTTTTTCGTTGAAGAGCACGTTGCAGAGCTTGAATGCTTGATTAGTTGGAGTGGAATGGTTGTTCTCTGCCTTGCTACAGTCCTCTGTGGCTATTTAACCCAACCCCCACGGAAACTAGCCGTTAGAGTGCTTTTTCTGCCCGTTCTGAACACTCTGCGCAGCCTGACAATATGACCGTTGGTGGGTTGGAGTCGACTCGCGCGATCAGGAGTCGACTCGGCTGTAGCGGGAGTCGACTCAAGCTTTTCCGGAGTCGACTCGGCAACTGTTCCAAATTTGAATTAAAGTTGCCTTCACGACTGGGAGTCGACTCGTCTTGACCTGGAGTCGACTCGTCAACTTCTGGAGCTGACTTGGCAATTTTGGAGTCGGCTCATCCACTGAAGTCCGTGGATCCAATTTTGAATTTTGTCCACTCGAGTCGACTCGACTGTCCTGGGAGTCGACTCGAATCTCAGAGCCCGAACTCCCGATCCTCTGTCTTTTGGCTCGTCCAGTCTTGGAGTCGACTCGAACTTCCTTGGAGTCGACTCGGCTCTCAGTTTCCGAAAGATGGTCTTCTGCCTTTTGACGTGAAGCTGTCTTGGAGTCGACTCGAGCTGTCTGGGAGTCGACTCGAATCTCAGAGGCAGTAACTTGGTTTTCTGTCTGTCTTGGGGTCGCGGTGTCTTGGAGTCGACTCGCGTATTGCGGGAGTCGACTCGAATCTCAGAGTCCATAAAATGCTCTCTGACTTGTTCTTTGTGTACCGCTGAGAGTCGACTCTTGCTTTCTCTGGAGTCGACTTGCCACCTATCGGAGTCGACTCGCGTTCCACTGGAGTCGACTCGAATCTCAGACCCGAATCTCAGACCCGAAAACTGTTCTCTGACTTTTCTGCCTGTGACTGCTTGGAGTCGACTCTTACTTCCTTGGAGTCGACTCGGTGAACATCGGAGTCGACTCGCGCACTTCGGGAGTCGACTCGCTGACAGGTTCTGAGTTGAAGCTTTCTGTCCTTCTGTCTGTTCTCAGTCGGAGTCGACTCGTACTTATCTGGAGTCGACTCGAGCTCGTGCCAGTGAACTTGATACGCTTGGAGTCGACTCGTGATACTCGGGAGTCGACTCGAGTCTCAGACATTGGTTCAAACAGACTCCTTAACTTATCCAAAAATTATGAACCAAGTCTTGGGACACTTAGACAGGATTTTCACTGAAACACTCAATTGAATTCATTAGTAATCAAAAGATATACTCAAATGCTTTGAGCTCATCAAAATCAAATGGGGTTTTAATCAATCACTCCACAATCTCCCCCTTTTTGATGATGACAAAACTTTGAGTATATGTAAAATGAATTGCTCAATAAATAATGAAATAAAATCCATAAATGAATTCAAATGTCTGGTAATTCAATTTATCTAAGCTTGAAAGGAGTGAAACAATAAATTTTGGAGTTAAAGCTCCCCCTTTCATTTGGAATTATATAAGCCTTCATATTATGCAATCAATTGTTTGGCTTATATGTCATTAATGATTTAGTTTGATTAAAATTCAGATTCTCCCCCTCAATATATGCATTCAACTATGTTTTGATTCTCTGAATTTCCTTTTAATGCTTTGAAGTTTTTGAACTGAATTTTTTGTATTTAGAGGGAAAATCTGTCAATTTGTTCTTGTGTAGGATTCAGCTAATCTCCGAATATCCCTTGAATAGATTCTGGAGATTACTCCATTAGGAGCCCCAAAAGAGAGATAATGAGCCTCGAGGTACCGAATCCACTTAGAACAAATTTGTGTGTTTTTAAGAGTTTTATGTTTTTATTGATTTCCATTGATTTCTTTTACATATTTCGCCCCTTTTACATACTTTATACATATTTCTTCCCTTTTTTTTTACATATTTTATTTCTCCCCCTTTTTGTCATCATATCAAAAAGGAGGCAATCACACACAATCAATGGCACAACCAATCATCAAATGGCACATAATTGAAGATAAAATGTCTACTCATTGTATTGATATGAATGTGAATACATGTGAGAATACAATAAGTAAAGTAAAACAAGACAAAACACAAAAACATCTATGGCCTCCTCGAGGATGAGGCACCTCCTCTCGAGGATGTGGGTCCTCCTCTCGTGGATGTGGCTCCTCCTCTCAATCGGCTCTGCTCCATGAGGAGGGTGACTGCATCTGTAACATGGCCAAGCTGCGTGATAATAGACGTAGTGGCTCTGCTATGTGTAGTGGAGAGCTCAGTCACCGACGTCTGAAGCCCAGTCACCGACGTCTGAAGTGCGTCCAGCTTGTCGATGAGTACATTCGACAAGCGCTCGGCCCCCTCGGTGGTGGTGTGCATGTCACGACCTATGTCCTCTCGCATCTGTCGAGTGGTGCTCGTGACCTCACTCATGCTGTGGAACTGGGCCTGGACCAAACTCCGGACATTGTAGATCTCTTCCCGTACATGAGCCGTCATGTCAGTCACGACTGTCAAGGAAGGGACCAACTGAGAAGATACGGGTGCAGGAGTGGGAGCAGGCACCGCACCTCGGAGCTCCCGAAGCAGCTCATCCCTCACATCTCTGACTATCTCCTGTCGCAGCTCCCGGAGCTGCTCAGGATCAATCCGGACCTCCATGGATGGTGGAGCCGAGGAGGAAGGTCCGGCGGAGGTGGTAGGAGCAGGAGGAGTGGATGGAAGGTCTGGATGGTCTGGAAGGTCTGGGTAGTCTGAATCGGGCTCAGGACTGGGTGAAGGTCTGGTGGTCTGAGCGGTGAGGGTAGACTTCCTAACCCATACCCCCTCTCTCTTTCGAAACTCCATCCTGTGTAGGGTCCCCGCACGCGTGCGATCAGTCCATCGCAAAGCGCGAAAGGGCTCCCCCTCAGGAATGGGAACCTCGTACTCCCTAAAAAGAAGGGTGAAAATCATGCCGTATGGGAGGGTGAGCCTAGGTCTATCTAGGGGCTCACACATATACCTATAGATGAGCTTAGGGAAGTTGATTGGGGTGTCCTGAAGGATATAGAACATAAGAGCTAAGTCTCTCTCATTTACAAAATCAAATCTCCCTGTCTTAGGGAAGATGGACTTAGACAAAATACTCAAGAGGATCCGCACCTCAATCGGTAGTGAGCTCGCGGATACCTCGTCTAGAGGTGACTGGGGTGGATGTCCTAGAACGGCCGTAAGGGCCTCAACCCTATCCTCAGGGTGTGCGGGAGCCACCCCTGCTAATGGAAGGTGGAGGATGTGGGCAATAAGATCCTCCGTGACACGCAAAGGGACACCGGCTACTGTGCCCTCGATACCTCCATCTCCCCGATGGACGGTACCATAGAACTCTCTAATAAGGCCCGGGTATGTGGGGAGGTCCAGTGTAAGGAAGTACTCTAGGCCCTGGGCCCTAAGTCTATCACCTATGGTGAACCCTTCCCGGGAGAGGAAGTCGAAATCGACATACCTCCCGGTGGAGACGACCTTCCCGGCCAATGGCCTCGCGGGAACCGCCCTAGGCGGGGAACGAGCCGGAGGTGGTTGCCTCGCGGGATCGTGCCGCGCCTTGGAGCGCCGCTCGGGACCGGCCTCGGGTCGGGACCTCTTCCTAACTACGGTCTTACGCGGCATTTTGACCTAAACTGAGAGGAAAAACCTAGAGGACGGTGAAGGACCGACGGAAAAGACTCGAAACCGACCGGGAATGACCTAGGAAGGGAGGAGAACTCAATGTCCGGCGGGAAAATGGCTTGGAGACGATCGGGGACGACCTAGGAGTCGGCTCTAGGGCTTTTTGAACAGTGGCGGCTTGAAAGAAAAGTGTTTTCGAAACGACAAATCTAGGGTTAAAAAGTCGGATCCCGACTGCGAGTCGACTCCACTGAGTCGACTCGACCTCGAGTCGACTCCAGAATATGCGCGAGTCGACTCTCCTTATGCGCCTGTGGACCTCGAGTCGACTCCTGACAGTATGCGAGTCGACTCCCCCTCTGCTGCCATCTTTGCGAGTCGACTCCCGCCAATGCGCGAGTCGACTCCCCCTTAGGAGCCGGCTCTGAAACTTACTCGAGTCGTCTCTAACTTTGGCACGCACCTAAAACTCATGCTATAATCGTGCCGAATGACCGAAAATCACTTAATTAAGATCTGATTTGATGATCATTGGAAAGAAAACCTATTTTTAACCACATTGTAATCATCAAAATCAATGTATCTAGTGGAACCACTAGGATGGATCAATCACTCCTAATCCCCTCCTAAGCACACTAAACCTCTCTTCACTTAGGGGTTTTGTAAAAATATCTGCTAATTGATTATCAGTACAAACAAATTGGAGTGTCACATCACCATTCAATACATGATCTCTTATGAAGTGATGTCTTATCTCAATGTGTTTAGTTCTTGAATGTTGAATTGGATTTTTAGTTAGATTTATGGCACTTGTATTATCACAATTAATGGGAATTTTATCTTGTTTAATGCCATAATCTTCTAATTGTTGTTTAATCCATAAGATTTGAGCACAGCAACTCCCGGCTGCAACATATTCAGCTTCAGCAGTAGACAATGCAACCGAGTTTTGTTTCTTGCTAAACCATGAGATAAGATTTTCTCTTAGAAATTGACACGACCCGCTGGTACTTTTTCTATCAAGCTTACATCCAGCGAAGTCTGAATCTGTGTATCCTATTAAGTTTAGGCTAGATTCTTTAGAGTACCATAGCCCTATGTTCTTAGTTCCTATTAGGTATTTAAAAATTCTCTTAACTGCAGCTAGGTGTGATTCTTTAGGATTAGCCTGATATCTAGCACACATGCACACACTAAACATAATATCAGGTCTACTTGCAGTAAGATACAGTAAAGATCCTATCATACCTCTATAAAGTTTTTGATCTACAGATTTACCTGATTCATCTTGGTCTAACTTGCATGATGAGCTCATGGGGGTGCTGATTGATTTGTTTCCCTCCATATCAAACTTCTTGAGCATCTCCTTGATATATTTGGCTTGATTGATGAAGATGCCTCCTTCTGACTGTTTGATTTGTAGCCCGAGGAAGTAGTTCAGCTCTCCCATCATGCTCATCTCAAACTCACTCTGCATCAAATCAGCAAACTCTTCGCAGAGGCGATTGTTAGTAGCACCGAAAATGATATCATCAACATAAATCTGTACTAATAACATATCTTTATTTTGCTTTTTCAGAAATAATGTTGTGTCTACATTTCTCCTAGAGAATTCATGTTCTAATAGAAATTTGCTAGGCCTCTCATACCATGCTCTAGGTGCTTGTTTTAAGCCATAAAGTGCTTTGTTTAGTTTATATACATGATTAGGGTATTGATGATTTCAAAACCAGGAGGTTGTTCTACATATACCTCCTCATTAATATACCCATTTAAAAATGCACTTTTTACATCCATTTGAAATAGTTTGAAGTCCTTAGAGCATGCATATGCTAATAGTAGTCTAATCGCCTCAAGTCTAGCTACGGGAGCAAAGGTTTCATCAAAATCTATACCTTCTTCTTGATTATACCCCTTTGCTACTAGTCTAGCCTTATTCCTTATAACAATTCCATTTTCATCAAGTTTATTTTTATAAATCCATTTAGTACCAATAATTGGATATTCAGAAGGTCTCTCTACTAGATTCCACACTTTGTTTCTAGTAAATTGGTTTAGTTCTTCTTGCATTGCATTTATCCAATTTACATCATTTTCGGCTTTTTCTATATGTTTGGGCTCAAAGTGTGAAACAAAAGCTAGATGGTTATTCAAATTCCTAAGGGATGCTCTAGTCCTAACAGGTTGAGATGGATCATCTAGAATTAGTTCCTTAGGATGCCCATGAGCATACCTCCAAGCTTTAGTTAGCCCATGATCCATAATAGCCTCTTGGCTTGATGATTTTTCTTCAATCAACTTTTGATTATCATCTTGTAATCCCATCTCATCTATCTTTTCTTCAAGTATTTCAACATCATCATCAAAATTAACCTTCTTACTAGACGAGATGTCACTAGAGTCATCAAAAACAACATGTATAGATTCTTCTATAACTAAGGTTCTTTTATTAAAGACTCTATAGGCTTTACTAGTTGTAGAATAACCTAAGAATATTCCTTCATCAGATTTAGGGTCAAATTTTCCTAGATTATCTTTTCCATTATTATGCACAAAACACCTACATCCAAAAACATGAAAATAATTAACCTTTGGTTTTCTGTTTTTCCACAGTTCATAAGGTGTTTTCTTTATAATGGGTCTCAATAGAACTCTATTTAGTATGTGACAAGAGGTATTAATGGCTTCTCCCCAAAAGTACTTAGGGAGGTTACTTTCACATAACATAGTTCTAGCCATTTCCTCTAGTGTTCTATTCTTCCTTTCCACCACTCCATTTTGTTGTGGTGTCCTAGGTGCTGAGAAATTATGGGTTATCCCTTTCTTACTACAAAATTCATTAAATGACTGATTTTCGAATTCGGTACCATGGTCACTTCTAATGGCTATGACTGAAGACTCTCTAGCATTTGTTACTTCCTTATGGAACTTCTTAAACATAGAAAATGCTTGATCCTTATGCACTAGGAACATGACCCATGTGTACCTAGAGTAATCATCTACTATAACTAGACCATATTTATTTCCACCTAGGCTTGTTGTTCTAGTTGGACCAAATAGGTCCATGTGTAATAATTCTAGAGGCCTAGAGGTAGAGACACATTTTATGGATTTAAAAGAGTTCCTAGATTGTTTGCCAAATTGACATGCTTCACATATTTTGTTCTTTTCAAATTTTAATTTTGGCAAACCTATCACGGAGTCTCTTTTAACTAGTTTACTTATTGTGTCCATGCTTGCATGACCTAACTTACGGTGCCATAACCAACTAGCATCATTATCTTTAGTTTCATTTACAACTAAACATTGGTTATGTTTTGCAAGATCTTCTAGGTCTACAACATATACATTTCCACGTCTAATCCCTTTAAAAACTAAACTATTATCATTAGGGTTTGTTATAATGCATAGTGATGGCTTAAACATAACATCATACCCTTTATCACATAATTGACTAATGCTTAATAAGTTATGCTTAAGACCATCAACATATCTAACATTATCAATAAAAGTAGAAGGGGTGATTTGAACTTTACCAATACCAATGATGTGACCTTGGTTGTTGTCTCCAAAAGTCACAGCACCTCCCTTCTTAGCTTCAAGGGTGAAAAATTGATCTTTGTCACCCGTCATGTGCCTTGAGCAGCCACTATCCAAGTACCAGCAGTTTTTGTTGACCTTGGCTGCAAGACACTCCTACACAAGCAAATCATGTCATCTTAGGTACCCAAGTTTTCTTGGGTCCTTCATGGTTAGTCAAGTTGGTTCCTTTTGGAACCCATACCCTTTTAATTTTCCTTTTTGTTTTATTTTTCCTAAAATTACACACATTTGCTTTATGACCTATAGTACCACAGCAAAAGCAAGTTATTTTCTTAGTTTTAGTTTCTCCAGCTTTAACAAAGAAGTTACTAAGAAGTTTTTGTTTATTTCTTGGTTTATACCCTAAACCCGCTTTATTAAATACGGCTCGTTGACTATTAAGTATCATGTTTAATTTTTCAGAACTATATGTAAATTTTTCAACTAAGGGTTTGTATTTGTTAAGTTCTTTAGTTAGAGTTTGATTTTCTGCTTTTAGGTCATTAAGTTCTTTTGTGAGATCCTTATTTAAGATTTGTTTATGATTTTTAAGTTCTGAAAGTTCCTTAGTTAGTTTTTCATTATCTTTAGTTAAGGTACTATTCTTTTGAGTTAAAAGTTGGTTGCTTGTCTTAAGTTCTATATTTTCTTTGATGATTAAATCCTTATCCTTAACTAATTTATCGTATTTATGTAGGTATGATTGATTAGCTATTTTTAGTTCTTTATTCTTAAGATTTATGGCCTTATATTCTACCATTAATTCATTAAATGCATCATAAAGTTCATCAAAAGAAAAATCAAGATGCGTATCGGAAGTTACCTCGTTTTCGTTGGCCATGAAGCAGAAATTGGCCTTCTCTTCTTGTTCATCATCTGATGAGGAGGATGATGAGTCGGAGTCGGATAGTGTAGTGACAAGAGCCTTCTTCTTCTTGTACTTACTCCCCTTCTTCAGTAGGGGGCACTCTGCTCTTATGTGACCCGGCTTCTTGCACTCGTAACACCTAATCCCCTCATTTTCCCTTTCCTTACCTTTGTCCTTGCGGTAGGAATTTGAGGGGCCTCTCCTTTGATGATACGCCTTCTTGTGGTTGATAAATTTCTTGAACTTGCGCACAAGAAGTGCCTCACCATCATCTTCCTCATTCTCTTCTTCGTCACTGCTGCTACTGCAAGACAAGTCCTTGTTAGATGAAGTAGACTTAAGAGCTATTATCTTTTTCTTGTGGGAGGACTCCTCTTCGCTGTGTTGCTTCATGGTTAGCTCGTGAGTCATTAGGGATCCAAGGAGCTCTTCAAGTGGAAGCTTGTTCAAGTCTTTAGCTTCTTGGATTGCCGTCACCTTGGCTTCCCATGACCTTGGTAGGCAGCGAAGTATTTTCCTGACAAGATCACTGTTAGTATAGCTCTTGCCAAGGCTTTTTAGGCCATTGACAATGTCAGTAAACCTAGTGAACATGCTAGTGATTGTCTCATTAGAATTCATTTTAAATAGTTCATACTTATGAACCAATATATTAATTTTGGATTCTTTAACTTGATTCGTGCCCTCATGGGTCACTTCAAGTCTATCCCAAATCTCTTTTGCAGAGTTGCAAGTAGAGACCCTATTGAATTCATTTCTATCCAAGGCACAATAAAACACATTCATAGCTTTAGAGTTTAGTTGTGCCTTCCTCATGTCATGTTCATCCCAATTCTTTTCTAGTTTGGGTACCTTGACACCCTCTACATATATGGATGGGATGTATGGGCCATTTACTACAATGGTCCACATCTCATATTCTTGGGCTTGGATGAATATTCTCATCCTAGCCTTCCAGTATGAGTAGTCGGATCCATTAAAGAAAGGGGGTCTTTGGGTGGACTGACCCTCAATGTGGGAAGATCCAAATGGGGTTGTCATTTTGATCTTTTAACTCTTGGGTGGAAGAGTTTAGGCTCTGATACCACTTGTGGCCCAGATAGACAACCCAAGAGGGGGGGTGAATTGGGTTTTAAAATAATTTGAATAATTAAAACGATGTGGTTGACTAATTGAAAACTATTGCAAGTTATTTAATTAATGCTAAGTGCTGTGAGTGATGTGGGGGGAAGAAGAAGAGAGACAATCCAACACAAACACAAGGTTTTATAGTGGTTCGGAGCTAACCCTTGCTCCTACGTCCACTCCCCAAGTCTCACTTGGGAATTCACTATAACCCCCTTGGATTACAGCCGGTTGTTTTCCAAGCTCACAACCAAACTTGTTGTTTTACGAGCTCACAACGAACTCGGTCGGTTTTTCCAGGCTCACCGACTAGAACCGCCCCGATTGTTTTCCCGGGATCACAATCAAACCCTTACACACGTTGGTTTTAACTCGGCTCACCAACCAACCTCAATCCCCTTGATTCAATCCCCGATTGAACCAAGTAAATACAAGTTGTAGAAAGAAACAGAAAATGAGCTTCTCAAAAAGCAGATGAAAACAATATGAACAATAAATGAAGTTAAGAAGCCTCAAACGCTTTTAGATTGGAGATGAGGAATGGCTTCTTAAACTTCTGGTCTCCTCTTGAAAGAGTAGTCGACTTGAATGCAGGAGAAGGAGGCTTTAATTGCTGGAAAGATGTAGTTGGAAGCAGTAAATACAGATCTTCCTCTTTTTCGTTGAAGAGCACGTTGCAGAGCTTGAATGCTTGATTAGTTGGAGTGGAATGGTTGTTCTCTGCCTTGCTACAGTCCTCTGTGGCTATTTAACCCAACTCCCACGGAAACTAGCCGTTAGAGTGCTTTTTCTGCCCGTTCTGAACACTCTGCGCAGCCTGACAATATGACCGTTGGTGGGTTGGAGTCGACTCGCGCGATCAGGAGTCGACTCGGCTGTAGCGGGAGTCGACTCAAGCTTTTCCGGAGTCGACTCGGCAACTGTTCCAAATTTGAATTAAAGTTGCCTTCACGACTGGGAGTCGACTCGTCTTGACCTGGAGTCGACTCGTCAACTTCTGGAGCTGACTTGGCAATTTTGGAGTCGGCTCATCCACTGAAGTCCGTGGATCCAATTTTGAATTTTGTCCACTCGAGTCGACTCGACTGTCCTGGGAGTCGACTCGAATCTCAGAGCCCGAACTCCCGATCCTCTGTCTTTTGGCTCGTCCAGTCTTGGAGTCGACTCGAACTTCCTTGGAGTCGACTCGGCTCTCAGTTTCCGAAAGATGGTCTTCTGCCTTTTGACGTGAAGCTGTCTTGGAGTCGACTCGAGCTGTCTGGGAGTCGACTCGAATCTCAGAGGCAGTAACTTGGTTTTCTGTCTGTCTTGGGGTCGCGGTGTCTTGGAGTCGACTCGCGTATTGCGGGAGTCGACTCGAATCTCAGAGTCCATAAAATGCTCTCTGACTTGTTCTTTGTGTACCGCTGAGAGTCGACTCTTGCTTTCTCTGGAGTCGACTTGCCACCTATCGGAGTCGACTCGCGTTCCACTGGAGTCGACTCGAATCTCAGACCCGAAAACTGTTCTCTGACTTTTCTGCCTGTGACTGCTTGGAGTCGACTCTTACTTCCTTGGAGTCGAGTCGGTGAACATCGGAGTCGACTCGCGCACTTCGGGAGTCGACTCGCTGACAGGTTCTGAGTTGAAGCTTTCTGTCCTTCTGTCTGTTCTCAGTCGGAGTCGACTCGTACTTATCTGGAGTCGACTCGAGCTCGTGCCAGTGAACATGATACGCTTGGAGTCGACTCGTGATACTCGGGAGTCGACTCGAGTCTCAGACATTGGTTCAAACAGACTCCTTAACTTATCCAAAAATTATGAACCAAGTCTTGGGACACTTAGACAGGATTTTCACTGAAACACTCAATTGAATTCATTAGTAATCAAAAGATATACTCAAATGCTTTGAGCTCATCAAAATCAAATGGGGTTTTAATCAAGTGGAGACAGAAGTTCAGAATCCAGTGGGTCAGGGAGAGTGATCGGAATACTAGCTTCTTCCATCAGACCGCAGTTATTAGAAGATAGAGGAATATGATCCGGTCTCTGCAAGACGGGACAGGTCAGTAGGTGGTGGGAGACTTTGCGATTAGATAGTCTTGCTTGATTTCTTCCGCTCTAGATGGTCAGAGGATAGTGAGGGTGATGAGGTTGACCTACTCCCGAGGGCCGACATAGCTATTGGCACTATAGAGAATGCGTTATTGGTTCGACCGATGGTGGGAGGAGGTGCGAAAGGCGGTCTGGGTCCTGGGAGAGGATAGGGCTCCTGGTCTAGATGGGTTCCCACCCTTCTTTTTCTGAAAATACTGGGACGTTGTCCGAACGACTGTGATTGAAGCAGTTCTGTGTTTCTTTAGTCGGGCAGGGATGCCTAACGACTGGAAGGCCACATTTATCACGCTGATATCGAAGCATCAGAACGCGGTGGAACCGAGCCACTTTAGGCCTATCAACTTGTGCACAACCTTATATAAAGTTGTGGTAAGAATACTGGTGGAGCAGATGAAGCCCTTGCTTTCCGAAATTATCTGCCAGGAGCAAGGAGTTTTTGTGGGAGGTAGGAGCATCTCTGATAATGTCATGTTTGTTGGGAATTGTGTCCCAAAGCCAATTTTTATTGTAAGAATAATGTATATGTTTTATTTAATGAATAATAAAATCTATTCTGGCATTCTTTTCATCACAAGTGTTGCATCTTCAAATAGGAACTCCTGTGTATTGTGATGAAGTCCTTAGGACTAATTTAGTGGATAAAGGAGGTTTTATCATTTAGTCCTTAAATTGGTTCGCGACCGATTGACAAGCTATTAATTGGACAATAGCTATGTCAAGTATAGGTCGTTGTATGCCATTTAGTTGGTTGTCCTCTTAACCAAGGAGTGTGGAGACACTGGTATGGCATATAGGTGAGATGTAGGAGTACATCGTCACTGAACAGTGACTCACCTGTTGAGCACTCCACTGTCAGGAGTTAGCTCACAAAGCATATGGGCATAAGTATCCCTTAGACCTGAGACTATCACGGTGACTTGCAAGCAACTCACTGTACTTTGGCACTGAACGATCTGAATTTCTAATTCAGATATTGAAAAGTTGCTGGGTGCAGTCAAGTACTCGCGAAGTCTGTGTATGAGTCAAGAAGGGATTGACCGCTCCAGATTATAGGAGTTGATGTTTCGCTGTGTTTCAATTTAGTAAAACCTTGGCCAGGGTAAACCAAGTGATTGGTCACTTGAATTTAATTAATTGAAATACAATATGGATGACCGGACCAAAGTGTGACAGTTCACTTTAGGTCATCTTGAGCATCGTTGGTCAAAAGGATGAATTATGCGGTAACCATATGAATGGGTTCTTGAATGTTGCTTTGCATATTCGACCTATCCGGACATCGGGTATCATTGCTAGATGGTCACCTCGATTAGTGCATGGAGTGGTTCATGTACTACCGGCTTAGTGTTCGAACCTATCGGAGTCACGCACATAAGTCAAGTTAAGTAGGAAGGACTTGATCCAATTTAATTGAGAATTAAATTGTGGGTCATTTGAAATTTGGTTTTGTCTATGTTCAGCTAGCATTGAACATGAGGTACATACTGAATTTTATGGATGTGTATTTAATTATGTCTGTATTCTGGCTTAATCAAGTTTCAATTAATGTAATTGAAATTGATTTGGACTCATTTGTTGAGTTTGTTTTTGAATTGGATTCAAATGAATGTAATTGGGCTTAATGATGATTTTATTAGAATTTATTCCATATTTATTCTAGTCCAAGTGTGACTCGGATTGATTTGAAAATTGAACTAATTGGAGTTCACATGAATCAGATTCATGTGGAATTTTTTCGGATCCAAAATCTTTCAAATTGGTCTTCAATTTGGTTTAGAATCAATAATGGACCCAAGCCCATTTGATTCAGCCCATTTGAATTAACCCATTTACTAGTTTGCCCCTCTATTTGAATGACACGTTCTGGTTTCTTCCTCGATCCATGGACCAATTTTCTGCAAACTTTCTCCCGTGGACCGCATTCTTCTTCTTCTTCCGAACACATCGAAGGCCGCTTGATCTTTTCTCTTTCGGCTACCATTTGAAGATCCGAAGAGACGTGTCTCTTCGGTTTTGAAACCTCTTTAATATAGGACTGATTTAATTGAAATCAAACGGTTCAAAAAATTCAATAAAATCATGAAACGTTTGGCGTTCACTCTTCACTTTTGGCGTTTTCTCTTCCCTGGTTCAGCCTTGTCTTTGCCTATAAATTGGCTAGCTTTTTCTTCATTCTTTGCTAGAGATTTTATCTGGGGAGAGGGGAGATTCATGATCTTTTGAGTAGCTTGAAAAGAGAGGAAAAGGAAACGGGAAGAAAGAGGAAAAGAAAGAAAAAGAAAAAGGGAAGAAGGAATTTTTGAAATTCTTTTCTTCCAGGGGTTTATTTGCAAAAGGGTTTTTGCACTATACAGACATCATCCTACCTTCCTGCATTTCTTGGCGTGCGTGTGAAGTAGAGGGTCCGTACATCCGGGCCTCGCATAGCACCAGATCCATCAGTACCAGGTCCGGCACCAGATCCAGTTCCAGATCCAGTTCCCGATCCAATACCAGATCTAGCATCTGATCCAGTATCTGATCCAGCACTTGGCCCTGTACCAGATTCTGTTCCTGAGTACCTTGACCATCTTCCGCTGCGGGATCGAGGTATGGTAAATATAATATAGTTATGTTATTTATTTATACCTGTTATAAATAAATAGATAAAATTTTAAAATTGATTTTCTGACCTGGCATCCGATTTTATCGGATTTTGCGGGATATTTTTTCTTCAATTGGTATCAGAGCCAGGTTGGCCAATGGAATTGGCCTATAATATCTAGAATTATGCATGATTTAATTTTTAAATTTAGATTAGATCTAGATTTATTGATAAAATATCAATCTTGTGCTGAATTATAAGGTTGTCCTGCTATAAGGTTAACCCCTTATAGTGAAAAGGTTGTCCTAGCACAAAATTGAGATTAATTTGTATCATAAAATAAATAGTTTATTTTTGTGAAATTATGCATAATTGATATTTATGAAATTTCAGTTTTAAATTTATTATGACCACAAAGTTTAAATATAAATTGTTTATATTTGGAATAAATTGACACCTTGAATCCATGATCATAATACATTTAATAAAGAATTAAATGTTGAATTTAAAATTTAAAAATTTTTAAAATTTAAATTTGAACATGGGTTTTGGGGCATGGGTTAGCACAATCAGATTAGTTGATTAGGTTAGACCTAATGTTAGAATTGAATTGGAATCAATAGTTGTATTAGACTAAATTCATTTTTCTAATTTGATCAAACTCAATAGTTTAGTTGATCATGTCCAAACACTTCAATTGGATCTGATTGTGGCTCAGTGGTCGAGCCTGAGTTCTTAATGACTATCTAAATCAACTTGACATACCATTTGGTGTCTAAGGCAAGTTGGATCTACGGTTATTAATTGGGGCTACCTCTTTTCTGGCCAACTCTGTTGGTGTCTAGGAAAGACGGTTAATGGCGGAACCCTCCCGTGATCTCTCTTACCTGGCCAATGTGGTCGTTCAAGCTTTGATTTAGATATCTTGAGACTTGGTACTCACCCATGTCAATAAGGAAATCAGTATGACTGATTTAGATGTCCATAGACCAATGAAATTCTATGTCCTCTATATGACTCAGTGCAGTCAGTGGGAGGATATAGAATTATCGGTCTCTCTAAAATCCTCTAAATTATTAGGTCCTTAAAATGATATAGTTATATAGATAACTAGGTCATAGCCTCCCATTAAAATGGATGATAATTGGTCCAGTATTTCAGTTGGACATGCAGGACGCTTCCGTCTGGTGTTCATCTGAATATTGGAATTATCCTTCATTATATGATAGCTCTTTGAGCTATCTGATTGTGATTAGGTTGGCCGAGCTTTCCTCGGGCCTGATCATACATTAGGTAGTGTCATCGAGTTAGTTCATTAATGGTTGGATCTGACCAGGATTTTCAGTGGAGGCCTCCGCCTACTGATTACCACCTGGGGCAAAATAAAATACTAGAAATTATTTAGAGAAATAATTGGTAATGTACCTACCCTTAGATGCATATGGGTTGGCCGAGCTTTCCTCGGGCCTGTATACAGTCCATGTGGATTCTAGTACCCGCTAAGGAATTAAAGTAATTCCTCGAATTAAAGGTAGAGGCTAAAAATTTGACTAAAATAGTGGGAGAAATCTTTAGACTGAAGTCCAAGTCTTTAGAATTAAAATAAATCATATACTAATTAGCTCTGGTTTTTCCTTCAGATATGGCTAACTCATTATCCCTCCGAACACTATTAGACAATGATAAGCTTAATGGACCTAACTTCGATAGCTGGTATCGAAAGATGAAAATAGTATTAGAGCATGAGCGGATCCTGTATGTGATATCGGATCCTGCACCTGAGGAACCTGCAGCCAATGCACCACGTGCAATCAGAGACGCTTATCAGAAGTGGCTCAACAATCGCACTACAGTGCGTTGCATCATGAGGGCCTCGATGAATGACGAGTTTAGTCGTAAATTCGAGGAAGCGCAGCCAGTGGAAATCCTTCAAATGTTGAAGGAGTCTTTCGGCACACCTGATGATGTTGAACGACATAAGACCTCCTGTGCTATATTCAATGCCCGCATGAGGGAAGGGGCATCGGTCACCGATCATGTATTGTACATGGTCGAACAAATTGATCGCCTAAGTAAACTTGGCTTTTCTTTGCACGAGCAATTGGGCAAGGATGCCATTTTGAATTCACTTCCCAAGTCCTACCTGACCTTCCTTAGTCATTATAGAATGACTAAACCTGAAGTATCCTATCATGGTTTGCTAGGTTTACTGCAGACCTATGAGAAGGATCACCAACTCAAAAAGGAGTCGGTGAATGTGGTAGGTGGGACTTCTGCAGGACTTTCTTCCTTTAAGAAAGGAAAGAAGAAGAAGGTGCAGAAAGCTCGTGCTAGGGTCTCTAAGCCCAAACAGACTATGAAGCAGAAATCTGATCAGAGTAAGGCAGAATGCTTCTTCTGCAAGAAGCAGGGTCACTGGAAGCGGAACTGTCCGGCTTATTTAGCGTCCCTTGATCCAAACAGGCCAAAGAAGAAAATGCAGCAAACAGTTGCTGCACAAGGTAATTATATGATAACACCTTGTAATTTTTCTGTTTATGATTCTACTACCTGGGTATTGGATACCGGAAGTCCAATTAATATTTGCAATTCTTTGCAGGGACTTCAAGTAAGTAGAAGATTCAAGAACGGCGATCGATTCCTAAATGTTGGTGATGGAAGATCTGTTCCAGTCCTAGCTTTAGGAGTCATTGAGTTGTTTTTTGAGTCTGGAGTAGTTATGTTAGATGATTGTCACTTTTGTCCAGCATTCTTGATGAATGTCATCTCTGTAGGCTTTTTGGCCAAGAATGGTTATACCTTTTATATAAATGAAAGATTTTGTGATATCATTTTGAATGATACTAAAATTTTCAGTGGACAAATGAAATATGGCATTTATACTCTATCATTGCCTGTGAATGTAATGTACACATCTAATAAACACCCTAAACTAGATAAAGTCAATGAAACCTATTTATGGCATTGCCGGCTTGGTCATATAAACAAAAACAGGATAAACAGGTTAGCCCAACAAGGCATTTTAGAAATCAATGATTGTGAATCATTGCCAACTTGTGAATCCTGTCTACTGGGTAAAATGACCAAGTCACCTTTTTCTGGAAAGGGTGAACGAGCCAGCGATGTTCTTGGCCTCATACATACTGATGTATGTGGACCTATGAACGTAAGTGCCAAAGGTGATTATGCCTACTTCATAACCTTCACAGATAACCTATCCAGGTATGGGTATGTCTATCTGATGAAGCATAAGTCGGAATCATTTGAAATGTTCAAACGATTTCGTAATGAAGTAGAAAAACAGACTGGAAAGAGTATTAAGATCCTTCGGTCAGACCGAGGAGGAGAATACCTTTCCGGTGATTTCTTGACTTATCTAGAGGAGAATGGGATTCTCTCACAATGGACCCCTCCAGGAACACCTCAGCATAATGGTGTATCCGAAAGGAGGAATCGAACTCTGTTAGACATGGTTCGATCCATGATGGGGTTTACTAGTCTGCCTCTATCTTTTTGGGGTTATGCTTTAGAGTCTGCGTGTATAATACTAAATAAGGTTCCAAGTAAGTCTGTTGAGAAGACTCCATATGAGATATGGACTGGGCGTAAGTCGACACTTTCATACCTTAGGATTTGGGGATGTCCGGCTTATGTTAAACGTTCTCAAACTGACAAACTGGGTCCTAGGTCCGATAAGTGTTATTTTGTAGGGTACCCCAAGCAAACTAGGGGTTATTACTTTTACCTTCCTAATGAACAAAAGGTGTTCGTAGGACTTAAGGCAACATTTTTGGAAAAGGAATTCCTTGGTGAAGGAATTGTTTTCTCTAAGGTTGAACTTAGTGAAGTTCAGCAGGTGGAAGATTTAACACAATCTACTGAACCCACAGAATCGGTTTTGATTAGATCAAACCCGGAGCCCAATGTTGAAGCACCATTAAGGCGATCCGGTAGAGTACCGCGTCAAGTGGATAGATACTACGGTTTCTTGGTCCATGACGCGGATCCTATTGAGCTCGATGAGAACAATGAGGATCCGATCACCTATATGGATGCTATGCAGAGGTCTGACTCTGAGTTGTGGCTTAATGCCATGAAATCCGAAATGGAGTCCATGAAAATCAATAGTGTATGGATACTAGTTGATCCACCCGAAGGGATAAAACCCATAGGGTGCAAATGGATCTTCAAAAGAAAGAGAGGCGCAGATAGAAAGGTGGAGACCTATAAAGTCCGTCTGGTTTTCAAGGGGTATCGTCAACGTTATGGTATCGATTATGACGAGACTTTTTCTCCTGTGGCAATGCTAAAATCTATTCGGATCATGCTAGCTATAGCAGCATATATGGATTATGAAATCTGGCAAATGGATGTGAAAACAGCTTTTCTAAATGGAGAGCTGGAAGAAGAGGTGTATATGATACAACCTGAGGGTTTCATATCCACAGACGAGTCCAAAGTATGCAAGCTACAAAAGTCCATTTATGGACTTAAGCAAGCTTCTCGAAGTTGGAACATACGTTTCGATAAAACTATCAAAACATATGGCTTCGTTAAGAACGAAGAAGAACCTTGTGTTTACAAGTGGGCTAACGGTTCAGTGATCACATTCCTTGTCTTGTATGTGGATGACATTCTCTTAATTGGGAATGACATTCCTGCATTACAAAATGTGAAACTCTGGCTGTCATCACAGTTCTCCATGAAGGATCTGGGAGAAGCATCCTACATCCTAGGGATGAAAATCTATAGAGATAGATCTAAGAGGTTGCTTGGATTATCCCAATCCACGTACATCGACACTATGTTGAAGCGGTTCAACATGGAGCATTCCAAGAAGGGCTATCTTCCGATAGGCTAAGGAATTTCTCTCTCTAAGAAAGATTGTCCGACAACTTCCGAAGAAAGAGAGCGTATGAGTAGAATCCCATATGCTTCTGCAGTAGGTTCTATCATGTACGCCATGACATGTACAAGACCGGACGTTGCTTACTCACTAGCAGTAGCGAGTAGGTATCAGTCTAATCCGGGTGAGAACCATTGGAAGGTGGTGAAAACCATCCTTAAGTATTTGAGAAATACTAAGGACCAATGGTTAATCTATGGAGAATCCGACTTAAAACTTGTGGGGTTTACAGACTCTAGTTTTCAGTCAGACCATGATGATAGTAAGAGTATGTCAGGATTTGTGTTTACCCTGAATGGAGGAGCAGTCTGCTGGAAAAGTTCCAAGCAGCATTCAGTAGCCGATTCCGTATGCGAAGCAGAGTATGTTGCTGCATCAGATGCGGCAAAGGAAGCTGTTTGGATCAAGAAGTTTGTAAATCAACTTGGTGTTACTCCCTCAATCAACGGTCCAGTTCTTTTGTATTGTGACAATACTGGAGCCATTGCACAAGCAAAGGAGCCAAAGTCCCACCATAGAACCAAGCACATTCTGCGTCGCTACCACCTTGTACGAGAGATCGTGGAACGAGGTGACGTCAATCTTCAAAAGATCGATGGAAAGGAGAACCTAGCTGACCCATTCACTAAAGCCCTTCTGTAAAGGAGTTCGATTATCACAAATCGAAGATGGGTATTAGATACTGTACAAATTGGCTTTAGTTCAAGTGGGAGTTGTTGGGAATTGTGTCCCAAAGCCAATTTTTATTGTAAGAATAATGTATATGTTTTATTTAATGAATAATAAAATCTATTCTGGCATTCTTTTCATCACAAGTGTTGCATCTTCAAATAGGAACTCCTGTGTATTGTGATGAAGTCCTTAGGACTAATTTAGTGGATAAAGGAGGTTTTATCATTTAGTCCTTAAATTGGTTCGCGACCGATTGACAAGCTATTAATTGGACAATAGCTATGTCAAGTATAGGTCGTTGTATGCCATTTAGTTGGTTGTCCTCTTAACCAAGGAGTGTGGAGACACTGGTATGGCATATAGGTGAGATGTAGGAGTACATCGTCACTGAACAGTGACTCACCTGTTGAGCACTCCACTGTCAGGAGTTAGCTCACAAAGCATATGGGCATAAGTATCCCTTAGACCTGAGACTATCACGGTGACTTGCAAGCAACTCACTGTACTTTGGCACTGAACGATCTGAATTTCTAATTCAGATATTGAAAAGTTGCTGGGTGCAGTCAAGTACTCGCGAAGTCTGTGTATGAGTCAAGAAGGGATTGACCGCTCCAGATTATAGGAGTTGATGTTTCGCTGTGTTTCAATTTGGTAAAACCTTGGCCAGGGTAAACCAAGTGATTGGTCACTTGAATTTAATTAATTGAAATACAATATGGATGACCGGACCAAAGTGTGACAGTTCACTTTAGGTCATCTTGAGCATCGTTGGTCAAAAGGATGAATTATGCGGTAACCATATGAATGGGTTCTTGAATGTTGCTTTGCATATTCGACCTATCCGGACATCGGGTATCATTGCTAGATGGTCACCTCGATTAGTGCATGGAGTGGTTCATGTACTACCGGCTTAGTGTTCGAACCTATCGGAGTCACGCACATAAGTCAAGTTAAGTAGGAAGGACTTGATCCAATTTAATTGAGAATTAAATTGTGGGTCATTTGAAATTTGGTTTTGTCTATGTTCAGCTAGCACTGAACATGAGGTACATACTGAATTTCATGGATGTGTATTTAATTATGTCTGTATTCTGGCTTAATCAAGTTTCAATTAATGTAATTGAAATTGATTTGGACTCATTTGTTGAGTTTGTTTTTGAATTGGATTCAAATGAATGTAATTGGGCTTAATGATAATTTTATTAGAATTTATTCCATATTTATTCTAGTCCAAGTGTGACTCGGATTGATCTGAAAATTGAACTAATTGGAGTTCACATGAATCAGATTCATGTGGAATTTTTTCGGATCCAAAATCTTTCAAATTGGTCTTCAATTTGGTTTAGAATCAATAATGGACCCAAGCCCATTTGATTCAGCCCATTTGAATTAACCCATTTACTAGTTTGCCCCTCTATTTGAATGACACGTTCTGGTTTCTTCCTCGGTCCATGGACCAATTTTCTGCAAACTTTCTCCCGTGGACCGCATTCTTCTTCTTCTTCCGAACACATCGAAGGCCGCTTGATCTTCCCTCTTTCGGCTACCATTTGAAGATCCGAAGAGACGTGTCTCTTCCGTTTTGAAACCTCTTTAATATAGGACTGATTTAATTGAAATCAAACGGTTCAAAAAATTCAATAAAATCATGAAACGTTTGGCGTTCACTCTTCACTTTTGGCGTTTTCTCTTCCCTGGTTCAGCCTTGTCTTTTCCTATAAATAGGCTAGCTTTTTCTTCATTCTTTGCTAGAGATTTTATCTGGGGAGAGGGGAGATTCATGATCTTTTGAGTAGCTTGAAAAGAGAGGAAAAGGAAACGGGAAGAAAGAGGAAAAGAAAGGAAAAGAAAAAGGGAAGAAAGAATTTTTGAAATTCTTTTCTTCCAGGGGTTTATTTGCAAAAGGGTTTTTGCACTATACAGACATCATCCTACCTTCCTGCATTTCTTGGCGTGCGTGTGAAGTAGAGGATCCGTACATCCGGGCCTCGCATAGCACCAGATCCATCAGTACCAGGTCCGGCACCAGATCCAGTTCCCGATCCAATACCAGATCTAGCATCTGATCCAGTATCTGATCCAACACTTGGCCCTGTACCAGATTCTGTTCCTGAGTACCTTGACCATCTTCCGCTGCGGGATCGAGGTATGGTAAACATAATATAGTTATGTTATTTATTTATACCTGTTATAAATAAATAGATAAAATTTTAAAACTGATTTTCTGACCTGGCATCCGATTTTATCGGATTTTGCGGGATATTTTTTCTTCAATGTTAGCCCAAGAGATGATGTGGGATTTTCAGCGAGCCTCGATGTGGCGAAGCCTAATGGCTGTCACGCTGGACATAGAACGAGCTTATGGCAGAATCCGGTGGAGCTTCCTTAGGCGAGACTTGGAGAGTCTTGGCTTCCACGAGATCTGGATTGATTGGGTGTTGGAGTGTGTTCGAGGACTGAGGTTTTCTATTCTCGTCAATGGCACACTGTCCCCCTTTTTCAGATCCACCATGGGGCTTCGGCAGGGATGTCCTTTATCTCCATACTTGTTTATCATTTGCTCTGATGTCTTATCTCGGGCACTACGGGCTGCATGCGTCGCCGGGGAGCTGGAGGCTTACGTCCCAACTCCAAGGGCCCAGCTGATATCTCACTTACTTTTTGCCGATAACTGCCTCCTCTTGACGAGGGCGCGAGTAGAGGATGCACGGGCCCTCAAGAAGGTGTTGGCCGACTACTGCGCTACATCGGGGCAGAGAGTGAATGTCCAGAAGTCCACCATCTCCTTCAGCCCTAGCACAATGGCAGAGGTTCAACAGGGGATCCGGAGGATTCTGGGATGCCAGAGCAGGACGGGACCTGGAGCTACTTGGGTGTACTGATCACAGGTAGGAGACTACGGGTATCTGAGTGCGTCGAGTTGGTGCAACGGGTCCAGAGCAGGCTGGAGGGATGGCGGACAACGTCTCTATTTATGATGGGTAGATTGACGTTGATCAGATTGTACTTGGCTCCATGCCTATCTGTTTTATGACAAACATGATGATGCCAAGGACAATGCTACTGAAGATTGAGCGGCCACTTCAGGCTTTCTATAGGGCTCGTATGGAGATGGTCGAGGGGTCCACTTGGTGGCATGGGAGAGCATTTGCCTCTTATTCAGTGAGGGTGGCCTCAGGGTTCTATCTCTCCTGGAGAGACGGGAGGTGCTCATTGCCTGGCATGCAGCCCGATTCTTTTTGGAGCTGTAGGGGATCTAGAGCCGAACCATGGAAGCCCGCTATGAGAGGTTGGGCTCTGAGGCACTGGCACGAGGGCGGAGAGTTTCCTTCCTATGGCGAGAAATTGCGAGGTACCTGCCTACTGCTTTGGTGCACACTAGATGGCTAATAGGCGATAGGCGTAGTATTGATATGGCTGGGGACTCTTGGGTAGATGCCCTCCCCTTGCGGCATTGGCCGAGTATGGTCAGTGTCGAGGCTGCGGGTCTGTGACCTCCTTGTCCCTGAGGGGCTGCATGGGACGAGACTAGGTTGGTTCAGCCTTTTGGGGGGCATCTGGTGGAGAGGGTCCGATCCCTCCCGTTATTTGGGTGTGCAGGTCCTGACATGCGGGTTTGGGGCACCTCTACCAGGACCAGTGTCAGGGTGGGCGACCTCTTCCCCATTCTCCGGCGACAGTATGAGCCTGGGCCGACTGTACCTGGATCTGGCGCTTGGGACTCCACCCGAGGGTAGCCCTGTTTCTCTGGAAGGTGGTCTGGGACTGTCTTCCAACGAGAACAGTTCTTAGCGGACGAGAACTGAGGATTCTCTCGGTATGTAGAGATTGTGGTGTGGATGAGATGGTGGACCATGCCTTATTTTAGTGCACATGGGCTAGGGAGACTTGGCGACTGGCAGGGATCCTGCAGGAGGTCTGAGGCTGGAGGGACCAGTTTTTACAGGCCATGCGCCGATGTTTGAAGTCCCCAGTGCTTCGCCAGGAGGCGGTCTAAGTGATTTGCACGTCCTACCAAATTTGGCTGGCTAGGAACGCTCATATCTTTGGCGAACATAGGATGTCGCCGAGACGTGTGGTGGAGAGTGCCCGTGTGCAGGGGGCAGAACTCAGTCACATCTTACCCGTCGAAGGAACCTTGACAGCTCGGGATATTTGGGGTTCCCATTTTGTTTCGGCAGCATCCCGTTCAGTGTTTTTCACCTGGGAGCCCCCCTCCGAGTTTCCTCAAGGTCAACTTCGATGGGGACGTCTTGGACGGAGGTACGCAGGGTGGTGCGGGTTTTATTATTCGGGACCCGTCTGCCAGGGTTGTGCCTGCAGGGGGCAGTCAACTCTTCGACATTTGGTTCCGGGTGCGGAGTTGAGGGCTGCTTGGGCGGGTTTGCGTCACGCCTGGTGTGTTTTACGGGCCAGTTCTATTGTCTTGGAGGGGGACTCGGCCACGGTTATTAGTTGGATCCGAGGGGCCCGAGGGGTAATGGTTGTGTCCACCCTTTGCTCTGAGATATCTGGGCAATGGTGAGGAACGGAGGGGCCTTTCAGGCTAAGCATGTTTCCGTGAAGCTAATGGAGTTGCGAACTGGGTGGCTAGTTATGTAGCCAGCCACTCCGATAGTACCTTGTAGGCTGGTGATGGAAAGTTGCTCCGGCACTCCGAGGTATTTTATTTTTTGATTTTATTGGGTATATCAGTACTCGTCAGGTTTGATCCACCCGCTTTAGTAAAGAAAAATAAAAATAAATTAAAAAAATAAAGACATGCCGGGTAATAGTGAATCATGATCCAATACCACACGGTTATCAGCCGTCCATTTCATGCACCCGATGATAACTAAAAGCCACAATATTTCCTTAGAATATTCCCTTATTTTATTATATAAATCCCTTTCCTTCAGCTACCCTCTTCCTCTTTTCCAGTTCTAGGGTTTTTGCTTCCGTCCCAGGGTTTCTACTTTGCTGCCGCCCTCCTCTCGCTCCATCTGCATCGTCTCCAATGGCGGTCTCCTTCTCCGATCTCCACACCGAAACTGGCCTCAAAACTCTCGAAGAATTTCTCTCCGGCAAGACCTACATCTCTGGGTAAATTCCACTCCTCCTCCTCCTATCATCTTCCTTTCTCTGTTTCCTATATTTAGGTTCAAATTGGATTCTATTATTCGTTTCGTTTCTCTTCTGTGACTTCGATTGTCGGGTTTAAGCTGCAAAAATATAATCTTTTTTGACGATCTGGATCCATTAGATCTTTTTTTTTCTTTGCATAAATTTGTCGATGTTTTTTAATGTACCTGATTCGCAAGATGCTTGGTGTAAAGGTTGCATTTTTCATAGATTTGTTTGGTTTTTCAGAGATCAAATTAGTAGAGATGATATCAAAGTCTTTGCAGCAGTATCAAAGCCAGGAGGGGAGTTTCCGAATGTGTGCCGTTGGTGCGAGAGCGTGTCTTCGATTATTGCTCCAAGGTTGGTGGGTTAGATGCTGTTGCAACTTTAATTTTGTTTAAAGTTGTCGGCTTTTTAGCTTTGAAGCTCTGAATTGTGCTGAATGCTTTCATGTATTTTGGAATTGTCGCTTATACTCGAATAGTGGCAGGTATTAGCTTTGTTTTTTTTTCATATATGTTCTAACGCTATGCTGATTAATTGTTTATAGTGTTTGGTGACGTGTTGTAATTACATTGATTACGTTGGCAGTTGGCTAGTATAGGCGCTCAGGTTATTGTATCTAGGACTTGGAGGCGTCAATTGGATAATCATCAGACTAGCTTCCTTTAGAAGTACCATAGATCGGTTTCCTGGGTTCCATTATTTTGTTTTGCTTGGTTTTGTATCATGTTTACCTTACTTTCCTCTCCATTCTTTTTGTGAGATCTTTTTATTAGTATTCTTGCATAAGGTATACAACTTGACATCATGTTTTGACTTGCCTCTGACTTCCAGGAAAAAAACAGTAATTCAGTGAGTATGCTCAGCAGTGATTTCTAACATATCCTTTTCATGCTTTGTTCATGCAGCATTTTTTTTAATTTTTATTTCATACATTTTTTTTCTCTTATAAGATCTTTTGCATTCCTTTCTGGCTGCTGAGCTAAATACTCTATTCAATCAGTAGGGATAAATTTCTGTTTCACAAAATTTTCTAATGATGTTTAATGACCATGTCCTTGCTCATTAGACTACCCTATTAACCCACATTGCTTTCATGAAGCTCTTGCAGCATGCAACTAAAATTGGAGTTCTTCACATTGGTAATATGAAATCCCTGTTGATTCTTTGTGATGACCAACTGTATCACTATTTTACTGAGAAAGAATCATCTCAATTCCTTCTTCAGAAAATTATAGAGACTTTATTTATTTTAATTACTTAGGTTGATAAATAACATGCGTGAATTGAAACAGTCCACTTGAATTTAAACTTCAGACCAATTTCATGTGATTGCATAAACAAAACTCGACAACATTATTATGTATTTGAGGGTATCCAGGATTTTTTGAATGTCCATACTAGTTCATGTTGGACTAGGTTTCACCAAAGATTTCAATGCCTCTAGACTGTATGAAATGGGTCAGTCACTTTTCTTGTTTCGACATTGGGACCTATGGTACTCCAAATATTAAGAGTTTATTATTGCTTTTAAAAAGGTACCTTTTGTGACTTTTAAAGCAAAAAAAAGCACATTATTAAACAAATAGGTGTTTGGTGACATCATCTAAAAACTGCTCCAAGATGAAAAAAAGCAAAAGAGCGGTCTTGGGAGAAGCTGTAAATCGTAGCTCCGAGCCTCTCTTTTCTAAAGTAGACACAACACTAAACATGCCTTAAGCATGATCAAAGGTTTCAGGGGTCATAACTTATGAGCTGGGAGTTCATTAAGCCAGTTATATGCAATTTTGGGCTGCCCTCATGCGGCACATCTTGGAGTTCATTAAGACAGTTATATGCCATTTTTTAGGTAATAAACATGAATTAATCGTTTCAGTTAAGTCTTGGTTCCTTTCTTCTCTTTAAATCAATGTTTTAGTTTAAGGGTTTACAAATTTAAATGGTTGTGTCCTATGTATTGTATGGGCGAAGCCATTTCCTAGATATTTAAGATGAGTGAATGGTTTTCTTTTAGTCTTGGTTCCTCTCTTCCCTTTTGAGTGACTGTAGCTGTGGCCTATATCTTTGTATACAACAAATAATCCTATCATAGTTCTATCTAGGCAAACTGGAGTAAGTGAGTAAAAATTTGCCTTTTTTTTATATATAAATTCCCCGTTAACTCCCCTTAAAATGCCTTCAGTCCTGGAACAAAAATGGCTGCGGAAGGAAAAAGTGGGTAAAAGGATTTGCTCCGATGAATCCCCATACCAAACAGGGTCCAGTTGTACTATGCATATTTATTAATTCTAGGAATGGTCTGCAAAGTTCATGGCGTTAGAGAATTAATCAGTACAAGTTATGAGATGGGCTGCACGAAGTCCAAGTGCCAAATTGTAGGATAGCACAAGTCCAATTGGCTCCTTAGGCAGCTTTGCTTTGTGGCAATTAATTATACATGATTCTTCATGTAAAAGTTGCCCTTTGCTATTTCTTTTCTTTGTGAATCTTTTTTTTTTACCTTTAATCAACATTTGCAAGGACATATATGGAGATAAATTTATAGTAGAGTTGTGAATTGTTTTAAATTTTAGATGTTTTTGGTACAAGAAATTTGTTACTTACCGCAAGTATATCAAGAAGCTTGAGATTATATCAGTCTTTGCATTTCGCAGAGGTCCAAGGATATTTGTCTATTGGTATTTGCATATGGTAATAATAGGTTAACTATAGCTTGCATAATTTAGATTTTATATTAGAAATGCCTGGCATGTTTTTAAGAAATTAATCAGTTATAGGTATATCTCCAGTTTTGAGCATTCAAACTTTCGTTTTGGAAATAGGACACAAGTTTGGCTTCAAAAATGAGTTTCCTAGTGACCGTGCATTTACCTGATTCTTCTTTAAAATTATGATGAGCATGTTTTCTTGTATTTCTCCACTGATATAGACTTGCATATCGGTATTTTTTTACTTGTTATTCTATCAAAATGCTTCTTATTCTTGAATATTGTGTTTTCCATTTTTTTTTCTCTGCTCTCTCTTGTACCCTTTATTGTGACAATTCACTGTTTGTGATGTCAGATTTCCTGGTGAAGCTGTTGGAGTCAAAATCGCAGGCCAAGCTGCACCCTCAGCTGCTGCCCCTGCAACAGAGGCTGCAAAGGTATTTTCCCTCCTATTTTATTCATTTCCTATCTCTTGTTTCTTAAGTAGGTGTGTGGATGTGGAGATGATGTTTGTTCTGATATTCTTTCTTTCTTTTCTTCAAATTTTTTCCCGCTTTCAAATGTCACTGAGAATCATATAAACATATGTTATTATTGCTTTCTACAGAGACAAGTCATTGCTGTCTTGATACCAAGAGTTCCAAGTTGTGCATCTGAATTATCATCTTGATTTAATACTGGTCTAAAATGTTTCCATAATGGTTTCAGCAACAGCATATTTTTGTTACAATGGCCCCCCCACCAAAACCATTTTATACCATTACAATGGTTATAGTGACCATTATTTGACAAAAAGTATCCAGATTGAGATAATTTGGGCTTAAAACAATAACAGTTAGAACAACTGTTATCTGCCATTACAAGAGGATTTATTTATCAAGTAAGGGCAATAACATAGTTATTTGCTCCACAACACTTTTGAACAATTATTTTTTTTCAGTTATAACTACTGATGTCTGCCAGAACAACATAAAGTAATGGTTGATAAAGGAAATAATAGTGGTTATTTGCTCGACAATCAACTCTTGAAGAAGGAAACATATTTTGTCTGTTTAACTGAATATTTTTCCAACTTAAAAAGATTTGAATTTAAAAAATGTTATTTTATTTAATGAACAGTTAAAGAATTGAATAACAACCATTATTTCTGTTACATAATAGCCACTATTACAATAGTCATATAACAGCTCTTGTTTGAAGTATCATTTTTTTTACATATAATGTAAAGACCCCTCTGAAACATTATAATGGCCATTATTTTAAACCATGTGGGTTCATTCACTCTTTAACATCCAGAGTGGTGAGTTGGGTGCCTCAATGGCTTATATTACAATCTACTCATCAAACTACAGCTTTCTTTGCATTGGTTTGTTTCATCTTCTTATAACCTAATGTTTTTCACTGTGGAATATTGGCCCTTTTAGTCATTCTACCAGTCAGCTTAATATATCGTGCTTACGTTGTAAATGCCTCACCTTTCAATCTTCAACTGAAAAAATGTTTCATTTGCTCTGTGAAGACCTCAGAGAATGATGATGATCTAGATCTCTTCGGTGATGAGACAGAGGAGGAGAAGAAGGCTGCTGAGGAGCGGGAGGCGGCTGTTAAAGCCTCGTCCAAGAAGAAAGAAAGTAAGCTCTTCTGAGCTTGGTATCATCAAGGAAGACGAGTCACTTAAATATTCAACTTTTTTTTTCAGCCATATTATGTTATAGTATTTACTATCATGATTATCATAAGTTGCTAAGTAAAATTGGCTAAGCTGCTCATTTGATTTTTGTCCTCAGGTGGAAAGTCATCTGTCCTTCTGGATATCAAACCTTGGGATGATGAAACTGACATGAAGAAGCTGGAGGAGGCTGTTCGCAGCATTGAGATGCCAGGCCTCTTTTGGGGAGCATGTGAGTCTAATTTTCTTGTTAACATTTTTAGTAGTATCATGCTTTGTGCCTTTACTTTTTTTAAAAAAACTATAAACTGACCGTTGGTACTAATTAATTGCAGCAAAGCTTGTGCCTGTGGGCTATGGTATTAAGAAGCTGCAGATCATGTTGACCATTGTAGATGACCTTGTATCAATTGATGACCTTATCGAGGAGCGTCTCACGGTCGAGCCTTGTAATGAATTTGTTCAGAGCTGTGACATTGTGGCCTTCAACAAAATCTAGGCGTGTCTCAACCATTTAATTCGGGCGAAGTAAGGTTATTAGATTGTTATGTTCTCAGGGTAATAAGACCTTGTAGTGTCGTTTGGTTCTTTTTTGAGGCTTTGCTTTGAAAAATATTATGAGATTGTCTGTCTAAGCCTCAAGGGGCTTAGCAGAGACTTCATTTGAAAGGACATTTTGGCTCTGTTATTTTATTCTATTTTACGAGCTTCGGAAACTCTGTGTTATAGTTGATGAAATTTCACCTCAGCAAAATCCTAGAATATCTTGGTGGTTCATTTTTTTTTCACTGCAGCAGATAGAAACCGATAACTCGGTTAATCTCAATAGTCAATATCGGGCACTGACTGAGATAGTAAGATATCAAGGTTTTAGAAACCCTGCCAAGCACTTGGATTGGGGTTGGGGGTATTCAATTTGGATTTCAGGTCCAAGAGGTAATGGGAATATAGGGTATCTGATGAAAATTAGCCTCTCCTAGTCTCAACAAATATAGTGGTGCAAGTGATGCCATCTGTGCTAGCATTCCATACAACTATAAACAATCAATGTTGAATTATATGGAGATAATTGATCCTATAACTGATGATAAGAGTGGCAACTACTTCTGTGTCTGGAGTTAAACAAATCAAAAATACTTAATTCTCATTTGAGCAAAAACAATATTCAGGAGAGCCGGACAGGATGATTGCAACTCGAATGAATGATTTATCTTCTTTCGTAATGTCAACCCATTGGATCATGCAATGGCCATTTCAAGATCTATAAAGGTGGATGAAAAAAAAATTGGAGTACTTTGAGAAGAGAAAGATCATTCATTCTTTCGTACAGAAGATACAACCCAAACCCAGTAGGATAAAAATTTTATAGCAGTTCTGCTGTCAAAGATCCAAAAACAGGTAGGTAGCTCAAGGCGAGAAGGGAATCGTTGCCGGCGGCCTACCAAGAGGCCAGAGAAGGCAGCATTGACCTGAGGAGAGGAGTTGGGAGGAGAAGCGGAGGAAAGGAATCTATATATGTATTCATTCTCATCAGATGCTCTGTGGGCATTCATAAATTAATAAAGCAGTCAAAATTAATACTAGGCTAGTCATATAATCCTAGAGAAAAGATCTTCTAAACAATCAAAAAAGATCAAAGATAATTCAAAGTCTATAAATATATACCTACACTTCTCCCTCCCAGTTCTGCACAAACTTTTCACAGGTTAACTCATTTAAAAGCTCTTTCCCACTCCCACGGCTCCCACAGACAGCCTCAACCAAAACACACCATCCTTCCCCATCCAACCCCACCTTCCTCTTCCCCATCTCCTCCAAAACAAAACAAACATCCTCCACCCTCCCACCCTCGCAGAGCCCCATTACCAAGCACCTGAAGCTCTGCGCCCTCGGGCAATGCCTGCTCGCCAGCATCGCGCTTAGAACTCGCAGCGCCTTCTCGAACTCCTTCACCCTACAAAACCCATCAAGCATCATCCGATACGTCGCCGCACCGGGCTCGCATCCTTTCATCTGCATGTCCACCAATACCTTATAAGCCTCATCGACTCTCCCTTCGACACACAAGTAGCCGATCGAAATGTTATAGATCGCAACGTCCGGTTTGATCTTCCTCCTCTTCATCTCGGCGAGCAACTCTTCTACTCCTTGGAAATCTCCTCTCCTTGTGCGATCGCTCATCAAAACCCCATAATTCACGACCTTAGTCTTGCAACCCTGGTACTCCATGTCGAGCATCATCTTCTTCGCAGCATCATACTTCCCCTCCAAGCACAATCCTTCCATGAGCAATGCATAGGTGACCGCATTCGCGTGCATCCCCTTCTCACTCATCTCCTCTTTCAATCTCAAACCCATGTTCACGTCCCCATACCTGGTCAGAAACCCAATGAGTATATTGTAAGTGACAACCGACGGTCTCACCCCTCTCTTGACCATTTCGTCGAACACTCGACGGGCTTCTTGGAGTCCATCCTTTTCGCAGCAGCTACCCTTGAGAATTATGTTGTAAGAGACGGTATTCGGGCATACGTAGAAGTGGGAGCACCGGTCGAGCAATCCCCGGGCATCTTCGAGGCGGTCATTATCGACGAGGGAATTGAGAAGGAAATTGAAGGTCTGGAGGGAGGGGGCGGAGGGGCAGTTGAAGGAGGGGAGGTCTAGGAAGAGGCGGAGGGCTCGGTCGGGGAGGCGGGCTCTACCGAAATGGTGGATGAGGGAGTTGAAGAGGGGTTCTTTGCAGGGGATTTGTTGGGATCGGAGGAAATGGAGGAGGGAGTCGAGGTGGGAGAAGAGGCGGGCGCGGGCGAGGCGGTAGACGAGGGCGGCGCAGGCCGGGTAGTCGTGGAAGCGGGGGGAGGCGGAGAGGAGGTGGCGGAGGGCGGCGGCGGGGTCGGAGATGGATTTGAGCTCGGCGAGGAAGGGGATGGCGGCCTTTCGAGGTCGACGTCGTTCTGGGGTTCGAGGGCGACGGGAGGACGAGGAGCCGCGGTGTTTGGCTCGCAGCGCTTTCTTTGCCCTAGCAAGCATCTTTACCGCACCACGACGTGGCAGAAAGGGATCTAGTTAGTAAAAACTCCTAAATCAAGATTCGATGGCAAATAGGAAAGATTCTTGGTCTTATATTCTTCTATCTACTTGATTCCGATTATTTGTCAATCCAAAATGGGCATACACACTAGATGATCTGCAACATCTGTCTACATCCAAAAACTCCTCACTTTAAACTAGAAAAAAACTTTTTCATTCACCCCAGTGCCAAGATCATGATTTTAAATGATAACTAGCATACAACCCATGCAATGAGCTTATTTGATTTTCTTAATATTACGGTCTGGATCATTTGATCGAGTATGCCAGAAAAAGTATGCTCATCCTTTGTTAATGTACCATCATATTGTTAATCCCTTATCTGCTGGATTACTCACTTGTGAACCAATCCCCATGCAACCTGTTGGGTGCTTCGATAGAGAATTGGAATGCCTGGATACCTTTTTTTCGTGAATACAAGAACTACATGGTGGATAAAGAACTTTGTATAAGTTGAGCCTTCATTTTAGATTTATATTAGCATATAACCAGCGCAATGCATGGGTACCTTTTTTTCTGAGAAAATATGCCATCTCTAAAATATTAATTATCTGCTACTTAGAAAATAATATATTTTCAATATATACACTATTTTTTAATTATTTTTATTTATTTTTAATAAACTATATTCTTAAAATAATCATGATTAAATTTTAATAAAAATACAATTTTAGATATTAGGTTCTAAAGGAGAATCTCAAGATTAGTTTAATTTGTCTACTCATTGTTCATACAAGGTAAGTAATATTTTGTCTTTTCTAGATTTTTTATTCATATAATATTATTTTTATATTAAATTAATAGTTAATCAATTTATATATGATTTATGAATTTTATAAGATTTTGTTTTGAATGGAAAATAGATATGCAATTTTGAAGTAATATTTTTTGAATTATTTATATTATTTAATGATCTTATATCGTATATAAATGTTGTGATTGGGTTATGGTTTATATGATATGTATCAGATTTGAACTCTCAGCTTAACTGATCCTACCAATTGAAAGTTATGCATTGGCTCTCTGACTATTCTTGAGCTCATTGTTTAGCTGCACCATAGGGTATAAATATGGTATTTTGACCCACACTGTAGGATATATGTTCAGTATTCTGATCCACTCTATAAGATATAAGTACAGTTTTGTTACTGTTTCTGGCCCAACCATATGGTATAAGCATGATTATAATTAAAGGATGTTGAGTTGAATGTGATTTGTTTCGAATTAGATTTATGATTATGTATATGAATATATGAAAATATTAGTTTTACTAGATTTATGCTTGAAACAAAATTGATCATATCTTCACACCGATTCATTGTAATTTATATTCGACCATTATATTTTATGTTATTGCATGAAATATCTAGTTAAGATATCCATTACTAACTGGGCTATCGAGCTCATTATTTCTTCTTTTATTTACATATGCAGATACTTAGTTCTACATATGGATTCTACTATAGGAGTGTGACTAGAAGCATTCGGCAATGTATATATAGTTTAGATTTATTATTATTATAATTTTTATAGAGTTATTATTTGAGGTTTAATTGATGTAAGACTTTTAAATTTTATTTATCAGTTGGATTAGTTAATTAAATACATTATATCCTTTAGTTATCTAAATTATCTTTACTGCAATGCATTTGATATCATGTTGGAATGCTTTGTAAACTTGCGAAGAGAGTTTTCTATAAGTATGCGGTGGTTGTTATAATTTTGTCTTACAATTTTAGGTTGGGCGCATGACAATAAATATGATATCATAGCATAAGTGAATAAATCATAAGTCATAGAATCGGACATATGATGAGTGTTGGTGGGTAGACACTAGGGACATTGTGACGTTAGTTTATGATGATTGTGAATTAATTGATAAGCTTATTAAAAGTATGCTGTTGTATAATGGATATAGATTAAGATGCCTCTACGTTGGATGAAAAGGATGATAAAAAATATTGCTAGAGGGACATCAAACTGGCAGGTTGGTGGTATTGCCTAGCAAGTTGGCAGAACTTCTCAATAGGAGAGAGTCATTTCTACTAGAAGCCATTAGACAGAGCAGCTAAAACCTAATATAATTAGTTAGATTAATGCAAATATACAGCAATTACAATAACAATGGTTACAACAGCAGCAAATGCAACAATAGAGACAATCATAGCCACAACAAGGACGTGGAGAGTAGTAGGAGCAATGAAGTAACATTGCAGTGTTTAAGAAATTGACTCCACCAGCTTTCAAGAGGACTACATAACCTTTGAAAGCTGAAAATTGGCTTATGGAGATGGAGAAAACGTTTGTTGTTTGGAGAAAACGTTTGTTGTTCAGAGAAAACGTGGTGTTGAAAAATCCTTTATGCATCGTACATGTTAAAGGGTGGGATATTTAACTAGTGGTGGATGCTAGAACATAAATATGAACAAGATAGAAAATGACTTACTTGTAAAAGATTTCGAGGAGTATTTTATGATAACTAGTTCCCCTGAAGTATGAGGAAGCAAAAAGAGCAGAAATTTATTCACCTAAAATAAAGAAATATGACGGTTGCGGAATATGTGGTTAAATTTACAAAGATGACTAATTTTGTTCCAAGGTTGGTTTAGGATGAGATAAATCAAGTGCATAAATTTGAGATGTGACTGAAGACTGAAATTAGAAAACAAGTAGTACTTTATGAGTTAACTACCTATGGAACTATGGTGAATAAAATATTAATAATTGAAAGGGAAGTCAATGACAAAGAAGAAAAGAAATTAAAAAAAAGAAATACGTTCAATGAATCTGAAGGATAGAGTAATAGAAATATCGGAAGTTCAAACAAGAGATTAGCAAGTAATAATTCTTGGACAATGGATGGCGTCAAAGTGTTTCAGGTGTGGCAAAGCTCACATTGACAGGGATTTCCATTGGATCACTAGTGCCTTTTTTTTAGATGTGGCAAGATGGGCCATAGAATTGCTGCATATTCGTAAAGAAATGAAAATCAGTCCGTTCAGACAGCTCAACAAAATAAGGATAAAAGTTAGCAGCCCCATACCAAAGAAGGGTCTATGCTCTCACACAATAGGATGAGCAGGCTTTTGATGCAATGGTGATAGCTATTATTCTGCTTCTAACATTTATTCTTATATGATTCAAGTGTTACTAATTTTCCCTTCTCCACTGCTTTATTAGATGACATATTAAGTTGTGAAGTCTATAAGAAACTAAGTTATATACTAAACTTTCATTAGGGTACATTAAAGTATTGAGATAGGATTTGTATGATCAGAAGAGGAGAAAAAATTAAAAATAAAAAATTATAAACTATCAAATTTTAGAAGTGTTTATAAGGATTGAAATATAGAAAACCATGTGTTAATAAATAGGAAACTTTAGAAATCAAAATTTGATGCTACTATGTTTGTGGGTTAGGAATAGAGTTGTGCAGTGAAAACATGGTGCATTGAATTATTTTGAAACTAGTTAGAAATAATGACTTTGATTTGAAAAAATGTTATGACCTGATATCAAAAAAGTATTCCCCATCTCTTCAAAATTATAGGTACAAAAAATTTCAGGGATGAAATTTCTTTAAGGGGGAGAGAACATAACACTCATCGTAATAAGGAACAGGCCCGATCCACTTAACTAGCCCTGATGTAAGAGTTGGCCCAGAAAAAAAAGGGCGCACATGCTTGGCATGTGCAAGAAGAGAAAAAGACTCTCGATGGGAGTCTTCTTCCTCTCGACTTTGTTAGATAGAATTCAACCTTGGGGCGGATCCTAGGCTCGTCTGAGCGCTATTTAGAGCTCCTCCCAACCTCCTTTCCACCCCACTAGTTAACTCAACATTGATCAAAGTTCTTGCTATTGGATTTCTTTGATTTTCTTACCTGGTTATTGCCTTGTCGGCCATCACCAGCACCATGGCTGTAGCCAATTGCCACTAGAAGTTAGGTAAGGACCCGACATCTCTAGAGCTACCTTTTTCTCCTTCTTCAGAGGTCCTTGAAGCCTTGATTCTAACCGGTGATTGCTAAAATTGGCTAAGAAGGATGATGCCCTATTTCTTCTATTTCTTCTCTCTCTTATTTCTCTCTACCTAGACTTTCTCTCTCTACTCTCTCTATGGTTGTCGAATTCGGTAAGAACTCCTCGTAGTGATTTTGGATCGATCCTACTGAAGGATCCTGATCTATGGCCATCGAGCGACGTGCTAGTCTCCATCTTGACCCTTGTCAGACACTCTTAGATTTGGTCACCTTGATCTCTGATAAACCACCTATACCCTAGGCTGACCATGATGAGATGAAATCATCTTGATTGGTCTAATCGGGATGTCGGAAACTCTAGCTTGGCTAGCATTGTGAGGGTGTCAAAACTTAGAATTTTATTCTTAAAATGATTATGATTAAACTTTAATAAAATACAATTTCGGATATTAGATTTTGAAGAAAAATCTCAAGACTAATTGGATTTATTTGCTCATTGTTTGTAGAAGATAAGTAATATTCTACCTTTTCTAGATTTATTCATATAATATTATTTTTAACATCAAATAAATTATTAATCAATTTATATGTGATTTATAAATTTTATGATATTTTTGTTTTGAATGAAAAATAGACATGCAATTTTGAAGTAATATTTTTTTAGATTATTATTATATTGTTCAATGATCATATATTTTATATGCATATTTTGATTGGATTGTGGTTTATATATTATTTTATAAAAAGAAATATGATATGTATCAGATTTAAACTTTCAGCCTGACTATGTTCTGGCCTCTACTAATAAGGAATTATCATTGGCACAATGACTATTATTGAGCTCATTATTTTTATTTCTGGCCCTGCCATAGGATATAAATGGTATTTTGGCCTATGTCGTATGGTGTAAGTACAATATTATGGCCCACTTCACAAGGTATAAGTGCAGTTTTGTTTTTATTTCTGGCCCAACCACATGGCATAAGTGTAGTCATAGTTAAAGACTACTTAGTGAATGCGATTTATTTCGAATCTATTTATAATTATATTTATAAATATTTGAAAAATATTGGTTTTACTGGATTGGTGATTGAAACGGATTGAATATATTTTTTAAACCAATTCATTGTAATTTATATTTGTTAATTATATTTTATATTATTATATGAAAAGTTGAGGCATTTGTTACTTACTAGGTTGTTGAGTTCATTATTCCTTTTCTATTTACATATGCAGATACTTAGTTCCAGATGTAGACCCTACTATGAGAGTGAGATTAGAAGCAACATCAACAATATCTACATAGTTTAGATTTATTATTATTATAATATTTTTGTAAGATTATTATTTGAGGTTTAATTGATATAAGACTTTTAAATTTTATTTATCACTTGGATTTGTTAATTAACTAAATTATAGCTTTTAGTTACTTAAATTATCTCTGCTACGATGTATTTGATATTATGTTGGAATGCCTTATATGCTTGTAGGGAGAGTTCTCTATGAGTATGTGGCAGTTGCCGCGGCCCTGGCTTATGATTTCGGATTAGGGATGTGACATCTTTTTTTCAAAATAAATTTGTTTCTATAGTTATTAATTAGCTTAAACCTTTTGTATTGTGGTGGTAGGATTGTAAAAGTTGTATTACATTTGACCAAGCAATCAATGATAAAATTGTGCGCAAGCCCATTAAATGCTACATGGATACTTTTATTAATCAGTGAGTTCAAACAGAATAAATAAAATTCGCATTAGTGCTACAAAATGATAACCCTAACATAAGTTATTTATGAACCAACCCTTCCATTTCCATTGCTGCATATATAAACTGGCTCCACACCTTAAGTTCCGTAAGCATTTTCTTCAATCTAGCCAGAGTTACCAGCACGTCCAGATATAGTCTGTTAAAAATTTGTTAATCATACAAAATAAGCATATGTCACGATATATACCTTATACCACCCAAAACCCAACCACAAATCCCATTTCATACAAAGGTTAAATCATAAACATTTCATAGCCACCTTCATCTTCATCACCACCACCAAAAATTGTTTGCGCAAGAACAACTCTTGGTAACTGGGGGGCCACAAAGATCTGCATTGCCAAGATAAGTGGACAGAGCCTACTGGAATCCTTCCTGATGAATTATTAATTTTTTATAAGACCTATTCAAAGTGCTTAAAGAAGTAAAAAGATGAAAACATGAAAAACTCTGTGGACCGGTGCCCCTAAGTTCGTTCATTGAAAGGTCAAGGGATTCCAATGACTGCATTCCACCTATCTCCTTCATAATATTTTTCAGTCTAATGCCCCGTACCTAAGCCGGGTCCAGGGGTGGCAATCAGGCCGGGTCGAGTCAGGTATTGAGCGAGCGGAATACAGATCGAATCATAAATCTTTAGTATGAATGCCACCCATTTATTAAATAGGTCAAAAAATCTAAATATGAATTTAATCTTTTAATGAAAAAGGTAATTGGGCCCTAGTCGCATAAGTTTATTAAATGGGTTAGATTAGGTTAAATGAGTTACATGGTTAAATAAGTTAAAGTTTTAAATATTAACCCAGACTGTTTAATAAATAAGTCTCGGCGGGTTAACCCATTTATAATCTATATCCGTTTTATGCCAAACCTAAACTTGGTAAAAAGAGGTTATTTGCTGATCAAGTTGGCAAGCTGACTCGTAAATTGCCACTCCTAATCAAGTCAAGTGGGTAAGAACTAGACCTTTGTTTTTATTTTTCAGTTTATTTTATTTTATTTCCTGCTTTTCAACATGCTAAAATTCAGAACCAGACCAAACAAATAAGCCATTTTTAGTATGAGTTGACTCATCTATTGATTCAACTAGTGTCGAGATGGTGCATTAATCATTAATGTTAGGCGCAGAAATTTAGTAAGGGTGGCAATTGGGTCGGGTCGAATAGGGGTTGGATCAAAAATTTTATCAACCTGAACCTGACTTGTTTATTAACTAAGTCAAAAATTTAGATCTAAATCTAATCTATTATTAAATAGGTTACAAAATCCTGAGGTCGACTCTTGAAGTCCTGGGGTCAACAACTAAGATCTTCGGGTCGACTCTTGAAGTCCTGGAGTCGACTTCTGGAGTTTTGGGGTCGACTCTTCTTCACTTGGGATCGACTCCTCTACTACAAAAGCTTCCAAAATACTTCAAATATTTCTTTAACTTTAAAATTTGTTCTTTCATACTTCTCTAATCTTTCAAACTCATTGAGCTTCTTATAAAACAAATTGACTATTTCAAAAATACAAAATTATTAGTATCATAATCAAATATTTTGTACTCACATCTTAAATAAATTAAATGGATTGGATCATGACCTGATCCATTTATTAAACATGTCAAAATGGATAAAATGAGTTAAAAGTCTAGCCTGAATCCGACTTATTTAATAAGTAGGTCTAGACAAGTTAACCCATTTATGGCCTAAATTATTTGTGCCAAATCCGATTCTATTTGCACGTCAGGTTAATGAGCCAGATCATAAATTGTCAGACTTTGGGGCACGGGTGGGCCAATCATCTTAGACCATGATGGGTGGCTTATGTCTGCTTGTGAAATAGAGACAGCTTCTCGATATGCGAGGCAGGCTTTGCAGGCTGGTTCGATTATTTTGGAGGGCGACTCAGCCACAGTTATCAGTTGGATTCAGAAGGGGCTGAGGGGTGAGGGCTCAGACCACCCCTTGGTTCGGGACATAGGGTTGATGTGTGGGGTTGGGGTGGCCATTCAGGCCAAGCATGTATTTCGAGAAACCAATGGGGCAGCCGACTGGGTGGCTGCCTTCGCGGCTCATCATTCAGGATATACCCTTTGGGTGGGGGAGGGGGAGCTGCCTCTGGCTCTCCGTGAGTTAGTATTTTTTGACTTTATTGGGTGTATTCGTACACATTTTGTATGAAAACCCGTTTTTAGCAAAAAAAAAAAAAAAAAAAAAAAATAGAGACAGCTTCCGCTTTATGGTGACCTTCAATACTTTGATAGATTTTTCAGTAATTGCAAACGGTCGAATGATAGATTTACAGTATCATCCTGGCTCATGCAGTACACGAGAATACACCGTGTCACGTGTTGACTGGTACCATTCTAGCCACCCAATCACCAACTGCCACGTCGGCGCAGTGATCCGAGCACTGACCAAAGGATGTGCTTTGGCCTTTCCCAGTTTTTAGCGCACGACCCATCTTGTCATGGTGAACGCGAAGTCCACCATGCATCGGTCTCGTTGAAGTCATTCAGATCATTCCTTCCCCGTTCCTCTTTTGAACTCCCGTCCCGTTCTGCAGCGTTTGCAACGCGATCGTATCCTTCTAAACCAAGGCGAAGGAGCAGCAAAACAGGGTGGCTGGCTGCCGACAAACACCAGGAGAAGGAGAGCCGACGCACAACCAAGTACTCCCATCCTTCTCATAAAACCAAGCATAATCTCGTATAAAATATACCCCTTTGATTAACTTGTAAGCTGGATCTAAGCTTAATGATAGTGTTCCCTCATCATTTTTGTGATGCTCGTCACCGTTTGGAGCACATTGTTCCAATAGTTTCGTAAAATTGTGAATGTGAGCCATTTGTTCGACGAAATACCCCAATAAAATGGAGTCACGTTTTCTGATGCTCAGTACCCTTCTTGGGTGGTCAACAGGTCAAGTGACTATGAGTTGAAAGGTGATGGAACTATTTTAGTTACACTAGTTAATATGTGTTGACTGCTGTCGATTCTTGTGGTGGTGGTGGGAGGATAATGTTTGATTAAATGCTTGTGAATCATGTGATTAAGGAAAAAACATGTATTCCATTACTATAATTATATATGACACATGTATTCCATTCTAAGATGTATATTTTCTTCTCTCGCATATCTTATGCTTCTGATATTCTTATACATATGTTAAGGAAAAATAATTTTGTAATGTTGAAGCTTAATAAATTGACTTCTGTCACCTATTACTTGGATGCGAACTTTGTGTAGGAAATATATTTTAGATACATTTGATACTATATTATAACTGCCCTAATAACTTTTGCTCCATTCTCCATGTTGGGTTGCCGACCAACTCAATTGTCGAGCATCCTACTTGTCCTTTTAACTCGAGCTTGAGATATCAGCATCAGTGTCATTAATCCTGGATCAGATTTTTCAGATGATCTGGGTCTTGGCTGAATTTATCTGTTTTTGGAATGCTCATGTTGGGTGGATGTTTGTTTTAATAGAACATGACTCATATGGTTGGAGGACGAACTTTTATTTGGTCTGCTAGCATTCCTTCGCCACACCACAAGTCATCTTTTATTGTGATTACTAACTGAACATTTAAGAAGCAGTTGAAAGAAAAAGTTAGTGTCTTAAAAGTCATACATCTGTTTCAACCAGAAGGTGCCTGTATGAGCTGACTGGCACAGCTTTGGTTCTACGTCCATTCCAGCTCTGAAGGTTTTTTCAGCAGAGAAGGCTGACTGTTAGAATTTATTAAACAGCTAAGAGCCACCCTAGGCTTCAGAAGCCTGTATGCCGAACCCCAACATATAAAGAAGTAATCTATCAAATCCTGGTTCCAATTTGAGCTTTATATGCTGTACTTCTAGAGATGTTAATTTATTGTGTTCTTCTGATTGAGTTATTTTCTTATTTTTTTCCTTTTTTTTAAAAAAAATAGAAAATTTAGATTATACCAAGATCACTGTGTCTTGGTATTTAATTTTAAATGATGCACAAATGCTTAGGAACTGGCTGCGTCAATTGTATCTATAGCATACCAATTGATACATTCACTTCAAACTGTGCCTTGGTATTTAGGTTTTCCATAGTTCTTTCTTTTCTGGTTGGGAATGTATATTTATCATGTTAATTATCAGTCTATATGTGTATTACATAAATTACTCTGATAAACCTTTTGGTTTATTCATCATTAAAGTTTGTCTATTTGTAATAATTTTTAATTTTTAATCCATTTGAAAATATTATGACAAAGGTTTCATGTGGAGTCATTCAATTGCTTTTCCTTGCAGGGTCATTGCTACAAAAGAGGGAAAATTTAACTTTTTTTTTTTGATGTAATCACAGATAAGTTCTCTAGCTATCTTTGTCCTGTTTCAACAGTCAGATGATGCTTAATACGCTTGTCAATACTTTTATCAGTTCTCCCCATTCTTCCCTTCTATTCAGCTTCCACTTGCTGACTCTTAGTTTCACCTCTGTAGACCATGTATAGAATGAGCTAATTTGGTACATACACTATTTTGAATCGGTTTCCTGTTCATCATTATGTTTCGCCTTTCTTCATTCATGTTATCCACCATTCCCCCACCAAGAATCCTGACCGATACCACCACCAAAATTTTTCAGCAATTTCCATGTAAAAATTTCTCTAGTACATATGTCCGACAGCCTCCCAATAAGTTTCATTATCCTATGTCTTCTCCTAAGTCAGCAACACTTTCCCTTCAGGAAGAAGTTGAAGAGAGTGAAAAACAACCAAAACTCAAGTGGTCTGACATAGGACCTGACATAACAGAGGCCCAGAAACAGGCTATTTCTCAACTTCCTCCGAAGATGACTAAACGCTGCAAGGCCCTCATGAGGCGCATCATATGCTTCTCTCCTCAAGATGAAAACCTGCCTCTCCTTTTGGCTGCATGGGTAAAGGTCATGAAGCCCAGGAGAGCTGACTGGTTGTCAGTTCTCAAAGAAATGAAGAGAATGGAAAATCCGCTGTTCATGGAGGTAGGTCATTACCTTTTCATCCCGTTTGTGTTGCTATCTCTTTCCTTATCAATTTAATAAATACTCCTCTATAGTTCTGCTCTAATGTGTGCTAAATGATCGATCCCCTTGAGTTTTGTTTGCAAGCATATTGCTACCATTTAGATAAGAAGGACAATTTCAGATTCTACATCATTCAGTGCTTGTGCTTGTGAAATTGCTTGGCTTGGTTTATGAATCCAAGCAATTCATATTGTGTTCCTTATTCAACAAAACTATCATATTTAGTTTTCCTTTCTCTACTGTAGTAATTACTTGCAGTTTTTGTTTTATGTACTGGACAGTATTGCAATTTCCTAGTATTAGCAAGGATGGTAGGCAAACGTTCTCTAGGTTACACCTAAGGTGCATCATAAACAAATTTTGGATTGTCATAAAAATTTCTTCTGAGTTAACCAGGTCTGAGAAAATATGTGGTTTTTGATGAGCCATCTAACATCCAGGCAGATTATACAGTAACTGATTGAGTTATTCACAATAGATTTAGTTATATATGTACATCTATTCATAGTAGCATAAACAATTTATCTACAATCCCACATACATATCCCATACCTGTTCAATTTAAATCAGAATCCTTTTTTATCATATGGCTGTGATGTGGTTATTATTTTATAATTATCTGGTAAGACTTGGTTTTCTTCTTCAAATGTGCTTACGCAAACCAAAGAACTGGGCCAAATGTGGTATATGATGTATGGATGAGTTCAATGATTGGAGCAGGTCCTAACGTTCAAAAGAGGCACTTTGTAAGGGTATTAATTAAGCAGAGGCATGATGGAAAGAAGAACAAACTCTGCTATTGTTGTGTTGGAAGTACATTTGCATATGCAATATAAACTGCAAGGCAACAGTTGCCTGGCAGATTTTATTGGCTTTCGACTTACCTAAGAGCCTAGTGGGAAAGTCAGCTAAACATGGGATTACTCTTTGATGACATTTGGTCCATATACGCCAGCTTACAAGATTAACAGCTTGACAAAGATCTCTTGTGGCGCCAAGGAGTCCTGTATGAGCAGAGTCTTGATTTGAGTCATTGTGTATCAATAGTTTTCCAACATGGTAAATACCTACATAAAGATGGCCTTTTCTGGCCGGTTGCCATTTTTTTATCAATATAATCTTTTTTCCAATATAAATAATGTATATCTACATAATAAAAAATATCATGGCAAGAGAAAATTAATCCAGAAAACTTTAGCAGTTGATGGAATGGCTTCCATCTGTCAAATATTCCTTCCTCTTGCATTAGTTAATTTCACATCCTTTCTTGTCAAGTTTGAAATTTAAATTATGGACCTGTTTTAAATTTCTTGGCTGAATTTGAGGTACATTCTTCTTTTGGACGATGCTTTCAGTAGAAGAAAATGAAAAAGTCGAAGGTAATCATCATTCCAGATGATTATATAGGTGACTTTTTTGTATCTGTATCATGATACAATTGCATTTCCATGTATGATACTAGAACTAGTCTGATGGATAGTTTATTCTCCTACGTTGTGTTTTCTTATAGATGAACTTGTATCAATTTATTAAATATACTAGTCCTAACATCATTTATTTTCTTAGGTAATGGAATATGCCTTACTGGATGACTCTTTCGAAGCTAATGTGCGTGACTATACCAAATTGATTGGCACATATGCAAAGCATAATCTTTTGCAGAATGCTGAGAATTCATTCCAGGCCATGAAAAATAGAGGTTTTGCATGCGATCAGGTCACCCTCACCGTCCTAGTTCACATGTACAGCAAGGCCAGAGACCTTAATCGGGCCAGGGAAGCATTTGAATATATCAAATTGCTTGGCATACCTTTAGATAAAAGAGCTTATGGCTCAATGATTATGGCCTATATTAGGGCTGGAATGCTAGAACATGCAGAGAGTTTAGTAAAAGAAATGGAGGCTCTAGAGATTTTTGCAGGAAGGGAAGTTTACAAGGCATTGCTTAGAGCTTATTCCATCACTGGCAATGCTGATGGGGCTCAAAGAGTGTTCGAGACCATACAATCTGCAAGAATAGTTCCTGACAGTAAACTCTGTGCTCTTCTTGTGAATGCTTATTGTGTGGCAGGTCTGAGCGAGAAAGCTCGCAGCGTACTGGAGAACATGAGGAGTGCTGGGCTGAAACCAAGCGACAAATGTGTTGCCTTGATGTTGGGTGCTTACGAGAAGGAGAACATCCTTGACAGAGCACTAGCCTTTCTGATGGAGATGGAGGGTGATGGTGTTGTGCTTGGCCCAGAAGCATCACAGGTCATGGCGGGCTGGTTCCATAAACTCGGGGTGATGGATGAAGTGGAGCATCTTCTGAGAGAATTTTCTGAGCAGGAAGGAAAACAGAAACTACATTCCTTGTAGTGTTTCTTAAACAAAGGTGGTATGAGTTGTAAGAGTTTTTCCGAAATGGATGCTTTTTTGCAGTAAACAAGTGTATTGTGCTTGATGTTACTTCAAGGCACATGAAAATAGTAAATCCAAATAGCTCCTACAATGTTCTGTGACTTCAATTTGCCTCATCATTTGAGAAGAGTTTGGAGGTGAAGGAAGAGTAAACAAGCAGTTCAAGTCATCCATGCACGCCTTGTGGTTGGCATTGTCTTCTAGTTTATCATCTGATCAATGAGCTCTTATTAGGGTATAAACTGTGTTTTATGTGTCACATGCCATATAGGAAGCTGGTTCAGTCGTAATATGATGCTGCCACCCAAGAGCACCTAACTCATTTCCTTCCAAATACATGTTTTGTTTTGTTTTCATCACATACAAGCATTTGCACTAAAATACTTGTTAGAAGAATTGGAAACTTATGCATTTTTATGTAAACAAAAAAAAAATCTCAAATAAGTTTTCACAGTTCCATTTCAACTCATATCCATGCCAAAATTCAACTAAAGAGAATTTATGAGCTTCAAAGTCTGTGCATTATCAAATGATTTTCAAAATAATAAAAGGATGGCTTAACATGTATGTATATCCACCCCAAAAACGAAGAGTTCTGAGTACCATGCAGCACCATTCTTCCAGCAATATATAATTGTTAAATATAGAGCAATATTCTTGTCAATAGTCTACCATATATCTGTATATCTTTTATTGAAAAATTTTCATTTCAGGTGCCATTAATGCAGAGAAAGCATATATTTATTTAAAAAAGAGTACATCAATATGATAACAACACTTGTAATAAAGAAGTAAAACCTTTGCCATTTCAAACAAGCATTAAAATTGGATTGAGGACATGCTGAGACCAGGCTCCTAAAACATCTGTTGAATTCAGAGCACCAATAGGATCCAAATTCTATAATGACCTTTAATTTGATCGGTTTTTAGAATAAATCAGTAAACAAATGGAACTTTGAGTTGGCGGGTGGCGGTCCGTCGGCGAGCGGCGTCCTTCGGGGAACCTGCAAAAAGCCGGTGATCGGAGTTTCCGGCGCCGGCCCTCCGATGCTTAAGTCAGAGGGGGTGAGTGTATGGAGGGGGAGAAAAATATATCCCGGAGTTTCAGAGTCCAGCCCCCTCTAAGATGGAGGGGTTCCCCTTTTATAGAGGGGTACAGGGGGGTCTGGAGCAAGATTGAGCCGAAGATTGACGGTGAGGAGCTTCCTATACTCGGTCAGGAGATTACGTGCGAGGTCGAGGGAACCTCGGCTCGTGATCGATTCAGGAGAGCATCCCGGCCTTAGTCGGGGTTTCGTTGACCGTCCTGTAATATAAGCAAGTAAGCACAATGATGTAGGTGCTGGGTAGGATATACCTCTCGCACCATCGGAGTTGGGCATCTCATGTTGAGGCAAGCGACTCCGCTCTAAAGTTGGCTTTCAGCGGTGTTCTTTGGCCTATAGTCTGTTTTAGGCGCGCCTGCACACCAGGGGGTCCGCGTAGGTACTACCCCTGGGTCGTGCATTACGGGGGTCCGCATGGGTGCTACCCCGTCGTTGAAGGCCTCGGGGGTCCGCGTGGACGCTTCGGAGGGGTCTTTCTCCTGGTTGGATCTTCAGCTGAACTTCCTCCTCCGATAGTGTTGATGGTACTGGCGATAGGCCTGTTCTCATTTAGATTTTCGGGCAGTGCGGCGTTTTGCACTGGCCTCCTTTCCTCACGTCGGTTCCGCACAAACCGGTTGAGTACCCCGCGGCGGATAAGTGTCTTGATCTCATCCCGGAGCTAGAAGCAATCTTCCGTGTCGTGGTCGTGGTCCCAGTGGAAGCGGCAATACTTCCTAAGATCATGCCGAGCTCCGGTATCCCGCATCGGGGGTGGAGGTCGGAACTAGTTTCGACCTTCTATCTCCATTAGGATCTCTGCCCGGGGAACATTGAGGGGAGTGTAGTTCTCATACTTTCCTGAAGGCACTCGTGGCTGCGGTGGAGATCTTGGTCGAGGCGGGGACCTTGGTCGAAGCTGTTCCCGCTGCCGAGGTGGACTCCTTAGCCGAGGCAGGTTCTTATCTCGGCGGGGAGACCGGCTTCTCGGGCGGCCGCGCTCATCGCGGCGTTTCTTCTGCTTCTTTAAGGCCTGCTCGGTCGTGCCCCGTCTGGAGGTGATAGCCTCTTTGGCCTTCGCATACTTCCGAGCTCGGACCAGCATTTCAGTGAAGTCGGCGGGGAAGCTCCTCTCGATGGAGAAGAGGAACCTGTAGGATCGAGCCCCAGTCTTAAGTGTCGACATGGCTATCGACTAGTCAAGCTCGCAGACTTCCCAGGTTGCGGCGGTAAAACGGTCGAGATAATCCTTTAGGGACTCCCCCTCCTTTTGTTTGATGTCGAGGAGGGAATCCGACGTTCGCCGCTGATGTCGGCTAGCAGCAAAGTTGGTGGCGAACTGCCTGCCGAGCTGCTCGAAAGAGGATACTGTGCTCGGTTTCAATTCAGAAAATCAGAGTCGAGCTGTTCTCCGAAGAGTTGTTGGGAAGGCCTTGCAGAGCACAGCTTCCGAGGACCCCTGCAATGCCATGAGGGCTCGGTAACTTTCCAAATGGTTGAGGGGGTCGGCAGCTCTATTGTAGGGCTCCACCTGGGACATTTTGAACCTCGGTGGGACCGGCTCATCCTCGATCTGGCGGAAAAATGGGGACTTAGTGGTAAACTCAAAGTCACCCTCGCGCCTTACCTTCCTACTGTGGAGCGCTTCAATCTGGCGCTCAAGCTTCTCGACCTTCCTGTCGAGCTCCCCAACCTGGAGGATTATCATAGTAGTCTGCTCCGACTCATGTCGGTCCGGGGCTGACTCAGCTTCCGAGCGCTGCGGCCTTCTGTCTACGCTCCCCCTGGCAGTTCTCTCCGAGGAGACGCTCGGGCTGAGCCTTGGCAACAGCGTCGTTCTCCATCGTTGGCTCTCGAGGAGCTATGGGGATTTTGGCCCTAGAGCACCAGTCCGTTTGGAGGAAGCACTGGCTAGACCTGAGCCTGTGGAGGCAGCATAGGTGGGGCTCCCTCATGTTGCAAGCCTTGGACGGCTGCGGCCAAGGCTTGAACCTGCAGCACCAGGATATTGAACTATTTCGGCTGGACTTGGGGAACTGAGTCAGCCGGAGGCGGCGAATTCTGGACAGAGTGTCCAAGACTTGGTGGGAGACGCCGGAAGGCATTGGAGGCTCCTTTGCTTCTCAACTTTATAGCCACAACTCGGGCCCTTCCTCTAGTGCCAACTGTTGCTGGAAATTGGACCCGGGGGCGACTAGTGGCTGAGAAGGAGGAGCTCCGGCGTGAGTTGGCGGGTGGCGGTCCGTCGGCGAGCGGCGTCCTCCGAGGGACCTGCAGAAAGCCGGTGGCCGGGGTTTCCAGCGCCGGCCCTCCGATGCTTAAGTCAGAATAGGCGAGTGTATGGAGGGGGAGAAAAATATATCCTAGAGTTTCAGAGTCCAGCCCCTTCTAAGATGGAGGGGTTCTCTTTTTATAGAGAGGTACAGGATTACCTGTGATGTGACGGGGCAAACGGGTTACCATCATGATTGAGCATGTCGTATGAATTAATGTACGACCGTGTGAATTAATGCATTGTCGTAGGAGATCAGGCCAGAACCAATGAGTCGTCGTGACTGATCGGACGTAGCCAAGCAGGTCAGCTGTTTGCTGTGGAGGGCTTGAGATCTGTAGATAGCACGCGCATTGATTGTTGAGTGAGCCGGAGATCAGTGGAGGCCATGTGCATTAATTATTGAGTGGTCCGGAGATCAGTGGAGGCCATGCGCATTAATTGTTGACAGCAGTAGCAGGGCGTGGTCCTTGGTCGAGCTACAGAAGGATGTGACCGCTGCAGGTGGATAGCGAGGTCGGACTTCCGAAGTCGAGGATGCCGAGGTCGGGTGCCCAGGTCGGGCATCAGATCGAGAGCCCTAAGGTCGGGCTTCCATTTAAGCATCTTGAACTCGGACACCTCCAGGTCGGACGCCCTCAGGTCGGGCGACTGCAGGTCGGACGCCCTCAGGTCGGGCGCCTCCAGGTCAGACGTCCTTAGGTCGGGCGCTTTCGTCACGTGCCGGCGATGCATTCATGGGTTTCTGGGTCGATCTGCTTTTCCCCCCAACACATATAAATCACTGCTTGGTTGGAGGCGGCATCGGAGCTCTCGAGTGGAAAGAAAGATAACATGGAGAAGAGAGCTTTCCCTAACCTTTTGGCTCTAGTCTTAGATCGGCTTTCTTTTAGAGATTAGGGAATCTCAGAAAAGAGGGGATTAGATGTGGGGGTTTGATTGGAGTTTGGCTGAAATGGATTAGAAAGAGAGGAAAGAATGAAACAGTCTTGAGTTTTCCATCTACCGTCTCATGACATGATAGCTTCTCATTAGCACCCATATGTTGCACAGCTTCTAGAAATTAGTAAACGTATCCCTCTTGCAAAAGCTTTGCATGTACATAGAATTACAGGAACCCTTTAGGTGGCATTTGGTGATCTAAATGGTATCATCAAGATGATTATCACCCATGATTTCTTATCCTAGGGTGATCTAATTCCCGATGATTTAAGATCACCATATTTAGTATGCTATATTTCGGTAAATAAAGATCCCTGGCTATCCACAAATACTTTATTTGGTATTTCATGAAAATCTAAGATTACCAACTATATAATTCCAAAATTACCCCTAACATATTCCATAAAAATATATTAATTAATCAAATAGAATATATTATAATAAAATCTTAATATATTGCATAAAAATATGTTTATTAATCCTATAAATTATTAATTACATAAATATATATTCATACTTTGTTATTATAGAATTAATATTTTTATTTATATTTATAATATATTATTCTTTAATACTATCATTTATTTGATTAGGAAAATAAGGGTAAATAGAAGTAATATATTAAATGATTTCATATATAGATATAAAGCATAATAATATATTTCTATTATCATTGAAATTGATCTTTGAATAATAATATAACAATAATATTGATTAATAATATAATATAATATACATCATACATACAATATATGAAAATATCCTTATAATATTATATAATATATATAATATTAATGTAATATATTAATAGTATACAATATATACTAATTTTTTCGGCTAGATTGGGAGGCATTTTTCCATCAAATTTCAGCCTAAGATCATTATTTAGGATGATCTTGGATATCCGATTTTAAGGACATGTATTCCATCACTAAGGACGGTGATTTAAGAAGCGAGTATGAATTGAAATCACTACCACACAGGATTATTATGGTGCAACCAAACACGGTGATCTTATTACCTCCATTACATCACTCTGGTTCTTAGAATGATCGCTCCATACCTAACGTCCTGTTATTATACATAATTTCGTGGGCTTTTGACATTCTAATTTCTGAGCATAAGCTTCATAGGAAATTTTGCTTTTGTAGTTTAATTCTTGCGTTTCTCATCATAAAATTCTTCCTGAAAGCTCTTGCTACCTGGAGAATCAGCATTGCTACAAAGGTGACCTTAAATGTTAGGAATCCTGATTCTATACTTTACTAGTATTTGAGAATGGGAGCTATCTAGATATGCTAGAACCTGCATAGACTTGAGTTCATAGTTCTTGCATTAGAAGCTACCAACGGAAAATGTTTCACACCAAGCACCACATTGCACATGAAAAAAAAGACACCAACACTGAATGACTGAAACAACCCCAACAGCATTATTTCCTATCAAAGTTCTACCACCCTTGCTGGCCTCTTCATCACCCACGCAAATGATAAGCTCAGAAAAAAACGGCTCAGTGTCATATGTCTCTATCTCAGAAAAAAGGAACACTGAAAAAAAAAATCTGAAATTAATTTTGAGCAATCACAAGCCATGGATTATAACAGGAACTGTCTTCACCGAATCATCATTGTCTTTGCTCTGAGATCGCGGACTGCTGAACAATAAAGACAGCTAAAATAACCAAGCCAGTTAACTTTGTGTGGTGGAAGCATAAAATCTACCACGAACACAAGGCAAATCTGATGCAACTAAATATGAGAACAAAACATTTGTATCCCAAAGGTGCAGGATCCGATCACTTGAAAAAGCCCAATTTGAGACTCAGTTACAAGTGGATTAAAAACTACAAAATAAATTAACATTGGAATGGGTGTTCCATTGCATGCCCATTAAGTTCAGCAGCTCAAACAATTTTTAGGGGCAAAAACAATCACTCGACAAAAACACGAGCCTCAGCAGGATTTATTAGCTAATGCATAAACATGAACCCGTGCTGGTTTAATCTCATAATTACTCATTGTCTTCAGTTTTTGCCTTTTTCTTCTTTTTCTTTTTCCTTTCAGTTTCCATTTGGACATCACCGTCCAATTCTTCTTGATCCTTCTTCTTCTTCTTCTTTTTGGCAGCCCCATTTTGTTGTGTTTCATGACCATTCGCCCCATTCACTGCTTCTGTAGCCACCCTGTCTTCCTGTTGCTCCTCTGCCAACTTGTGTTTCTTTTTCTTCGTTTTCTTTTCAGTTTCAGGTTCTGCAGGAGCCTCCCCATCAGAAACTCCAGTCTGCTTATCCACATCCATGGGCTCACCATTCACAACTTCCCCTTTAGATTTCTTTTTCCTACTTTTCTTCACGGAAGCTTCATCCTTCGTATGTCCATCTGAATTGACAGTTCTTTTTGTCAGCGCATATCAAAGCCTAGCTTGCTGACTACCACTTGACAATGTGAAAATGAAAGCAGCTTTATTGAAAAATCAGATGTGAGAAAGGTAATAAACAAGAAGCAGATGCATTAAGTAACAGAGCAGATTAGAACTAAAAAGGCTAAGGTGTATTGAGAAATTACAAAAATTAGGATTCAATGCTATTGCAAAGTGACCAATATCTTCTTCTAGAATCCAAATAAGCTTCTGAACAGATGAAATTAGTATTGGAAGCATCAAAAAACTGACTCTCCAACCAAGAGATGTGTTGTCAAAGGCACTCCAGGTGCTCGCCTAGGCACTCAGGTGAGGTGAGGAAGCCTCTGAGCACCTCAGCAACCCCCAAGCAAGGTGAGTTTACTATGGTGATGCCTAGCCGAGCTCTGGGATAGAGCCCAGGAAGCGCCTCTCCAATATCCAGCAAAACTCTTCCTAGCCCTTTTCGCCCATTCTTTTAAAGCTTTGTCAGCTTTACTTTTGTCCATTGGAGTTCTTACAAATGAAGGGCTACTCAAGGATATTCAATGATTTACTTCTTTGTGTTATGTTTTTTTTCTTAGAAGCATCAAATGATATTTGGGAAGTGATACTTTCCTATCATGTTTGAATTTTTTCAGTTTACTAAAAGATGTCTAGTGGTTTATCTTTGCTGACTTCTGTTTAAAAACATGATATGAGAAGTGGCATTTGATGTGATGCTTTGAAAGATGTGAAACATCTAATTACACAATTATGATTTTTGATGTTGAAACTTGCATAACTATTATGATAATGCCTGTATTGTTTGCATGTAATATTTATTTCTAATATATTTTTGCTGAATTTTTAATAGCTTAGCATCTTGCTTTCTTCAGGCAGGTGCCTTTTTGGTGCCTAGCGCCCCACAGGCAATACAGAGTCTCGTCACCTTAAAAAAGCCTTTTGTTTTGGCCAACCTTGACAAAGAATAGATGATTATCAATCAGATGAGCATGCAGTTTATGGACTTGCACACTATGAAAAAAAATGAGAACTTCCAAAATGTCAAAAAGTTCTCTGCTACTGCTGGAGCATTTATGTGTGAAGATTTAGATAGTGAAAGGCCCATACCATCAGCCTGTTGGGAGACCATATTCTCAACAGCAGCTTTCATCACATCAACATTCTTGCGAGGTGCAACGCCCTTGTCATAGAAGTCCAATCTCTCTTCAACCTGTCCGCGTAGCTTTTCTCCAAAAATAGACGTATTCATCTCTGAATGTATTATTTACTGATTAATTACAAAACACAATATCTAGAAAAATATACATGTATAAAAAATGATACATCCTCCACAAACAAAGACTAACCAGAGAAGCAATCGATACGGCAAGCAATAGAACACTTATTCGCAAGGTAACGAGCTAAACGGCCCTTGTTTCGAGCAGATGCCCGGCCAATAAATGAAGAGTGGAAGATGAGGCCATACTTCGGAGTGTTTCCTCGAGTTTTCAATGCTCTATAGACATCAAAAGAAAATAATAATGCAAATAATACAAGTTCAACATGATTGAAGTTCGCTAAACTGGCTTGTACTGCAAGTAAATATTTTAAACTGCAATTTCAGGAAAGGCACGATACCATATCAATTAATCTATTTGGTAAGTGCAAAATATTGAACAAGACCTCTGCAAAAATAACCTAGTTGTTTTACATGCAAGAGCTGCTTGAACAGTATCCTCCATAGTTTGAAGGAATGTCCAAAATTTACGTTCATAAGATGACTCAAATTTCGAGCACACCCTATCCCTGTATAGATGGTGCCTTTTCTTTTTCTTTTTTTTTTTTCATTGAATGACCAAGGTTGATGCTAACCTCGTATGACTAAAGGCGAAGGTGCTAGGGTGGGAAATTTAACCTGAAAAGTGCCTTCTCAGCACCAAGTATCTGAAGAGTAGACGAAGGACATTTTGCTAGATTTGAAAGACTCCCAGCATGGGAAATCAAACGAGCACCAACAACTTCACCTATAAGAGATGTGAGATTTGGTGCTATATCATTCATTTTTGTGACAAGATACTCGTACAGCTTCTTCCTATATTCAGAGAGATCCATGACTCTCTGAGCAAACTGCTGAACATTAATCAGATCAATTGGAGACAGGTCCTGTCCTGAAAAGGCGAGAAGAAGAATAAATGGAGGATAACACTTCAAAATATTACAACAGGAAAGTGGTCTCATATTATGTGTTACCCATGGATGCTTTAGCTGCTTCTACAATTTCTTTTGCCTTGTCCTCATCACCTACTATGTCTGCTAATGCAGGGATATGATTATCACATAACTCTGATTTGTTCTCCACAAACTTTGCAATTTTGGCATATAGATAGTTGTCATTTATGATCTTCACCAGCTCTGGGAAATGCCAAGAGTACCATTCTCTGCACAATGAGGTAAATCAAATGTTTAGAGGCAATTTTCACCACTGCATGGATTAAAAATAAGGTCTATGTAAGACCAGGTGTAAGACCAGGTCACCATTGCACATCTCGGTAGCATATAGAATTCCAGACATTTTTTTCCTTGCAAACTTATAAAATTACTAAGCGTATATTGACCTACTTAGCAACTTAGATATACCCCCAACCTGAAAAGGGGAAAACACTAGCTTTCTCCTATTCCATAATCTCGAGTTGCACAAGCCTAAGATACATAATCAGTGATTATATACCATGAAACAGATAAGACATTTACAATGAGAATTGATTCTGAGGCCTCAACATGTCTATTTCACTTGTACAGTTCTTTAAAAGAATAATAATAAAAGGCGGATCTATTTTCTAACATTTTTATTGTCTTAAACAATTGGACTAATAAAAATTTATGCATAAAGAGTCTGGGACAGCTTCAACCAAAATCGGCCATCAACAAAAACAGTCATCTGCAGCCAGACATAATTAGACCCTTGTCCTCCACATATAAGGCATGCCATGCATCAATTATTATTGTGTTAACTATCAACAATAAGCACAAAATTTTCATCAGCCATTCTACAAAATGTAGCTAGTCATCTGCAAAATCATATAATGAGAGCAAAAAAAGATAATCATGCACAAATAGATCTTATAGCGGCAAGGAGACAAGGCTAGCTAGGCTTGGCGCAATCCCTTTGTATTAGGTTCAGGTTAGCACCTATTGTGTATTAGTTGACATCAACTGATATCACTCTACCTTGTGTCAAATTTCTCATAACAGTAAAACATGCAGCATTATATAAGGAGATAACCGATATTTGATCAACGGAAAATGCTTTGCATCCCCGTTAGCGTGCCGTGGCCTGGTTTTTTGCGAGTGCAAAATGGATGCTACAGCCCTTCATGAACCACCGATCCCCGTATATGGTGCACAAACCCAGTTTGGCACTCATTCTGGAGGTTTCAAATACTAGTACTGGAGCTCATAGCAGTTTTTTGTCGGAATGTTAAGGTATAGATAGACACAAAGGATGCCAACACATTGTATACTAGTGCCGTAAACCTGCCGAAATGGTATGCTACCATTATACAATCCCATTTGCTAGTAGAAATGATGTTAATTCATTGTCAACATTGATAAAACCGTGTTTTCTCTTTTCCTATTCATTCATCAACACCAGCTGTCAAACTTTCGACCCTAATTGATCTTCTTCTTTCTCGAACAGATTTTTCGGACTTGAACAAGAATTGGTCAAAAAAACCCCGTTCCTCCATTGAGAATCATTGATACAGCTCACCATTTCTTCCATTATCTCATATATAATAAATGGGTTGGTCTTTAAAAAGAAGGAACAGCCTTGTTGATGAATAGGAGATCCTATAAAATGAAAACTGTTTCGTAAACAAATCAGTGTCTTGTCTGAATGGAGAATAGCAAACATGCGCCATACAACCCACTTAACTGATTGAAGCAATTTACTTAAACGTTTAAAGAATAAGTTATGACACAGACAATACAAAAAAAAATGAACTCCAGGGGAAAGATAGATAGAGCTTTTAGCACGTAACCAATTGGATCATTTAACCTAGTGCTCAAACACAGACTAGAGCATTCTGGAAAACAAACCTGACTCTCATGGAGAAGGTGTTAACATCCTTGTCGAGTGTATCGAGGAGAAATATGGCCTGAATAACCATGTTATCCACCCGATTAACATTAAACTTGACCTTCGCTCTGCTGTAACTATGCCCCAACCCTAATTGAGCCTTCTCCAAATCTGACGGCTATAACGACAAACAACATGAACAGAAAAACATTATTTTTCCATGAAAAGTCAGTAGAATTTATAACAGAGATAAACTACTGAATCAAGTGGGAAAATGCAACCTTTAAGTCTTTAATGAACCTGTCGAAATGCAACCTCACACCACGAAGGAGCTCGAGTACGAACTCATTGCTCTGGCAAGGAATCTTCGTAACTTCAAAGATCTGGGACCCAACCTTGGGCTCCGCGACACCGAGGCTTAACTTAGCCTTCTTCCCCTCTTTTGGTTTCGGGAGGTTGATTTCCAAGAAGTTCCTCAACTCATCGGTCATGAGCCCTAAAAATTTCAATAAAATCCAATAAAAATTATGATATCGAGCGCTAAATAGGAAAAGCATGGAAGCAAAGGCAGGGTTTTGAGCTCACCTTCGGAGATGGCGTTGCATTGGTTGAGGGCATCAAGGGCGGAGGAGAAGGGGTGGAAGGCGACGAGTTTGACGACCTTTCCGAAGCGTGTGAGGTCGAGGACGGAGTTCCGGACGGCCTCCGTATTCTGGCCAATCTCGTCGAGGCCATAGGCCTGGAAGAGGGAGTAACCGGAGGCGGATTCAAAGAGGAGGTAGAGCGCCATCGCCCTGTTGACCGAGGCTTCCACGAAGACAGGATTGGAGTTCTAGGATTTCTCCTCTCTCCCCCTGTTCTCCGGTAGGGTTTTGGAGACGCAAGGGAGGGGAAGAGGGCGAAAGACCGGGGATTTAGGGTTTTAGACGACAGCTGGGGGGCTAGGGTTTTACAGCCTGGGTCCACGTCGCGGTGCTAGCCTGGAATCTTTAACTCGATCGGGGCCGTCCGATGGATACGACCTTTTTTTTCTTTTTTTTTCAATTTGCCTTTTGTACAATGGCTCACACAGGATGGGTGCGGTTGTAACTAACAAATTCAGAAGAAGCAAAAAAAAAAAAAAAAGACACAAAGAATCAGGCACAAACACACGATTCTCCTAGATGAAACATTTGGAGTGGTAAGCCACGAAGAAAACAACCTAATCAGTAGTACCGTTCACCTCCTTATAAATATGTGTGGCCTAATAAGAGCCACACCCATCCAAGAGTCTACGGATGTCGTGAAACAGCGGTCTTCCATCATCAGCGCATCGCCAACTGGACCTACTCGATCATTGTAGCTGAGTTCTCCTCGAGAAAAATACGGTCCACACCCAACACACGCCTTGCATAGATATTGCCCTCCCATTCAGCTCTGCGCTCGTCATTGATGACAGACGTATCGAAGATCCGTCAACCTCCAGCCGCCACCAGTTTGGCGTCGTGGTCCTGATCGCTGTAAGAACAGATTAGGAACCTTAGATTTCTATAGTCGTCCAAGAGGATGATGTTTCAGTAGTGTCGATGACCTCCATCGTATTAAATAAAGCTCTATCCGCCATCACCCTCGGATGCGCCCTACTGTCCTTGAAGACTCGGACATTCGACCCTCTCCAGCACGCAAAATTATGGACAACGTTTGGGTTGGTTCCAGTCCAAATGGGCAGCCCAATCTAGTGGGCCACGCGGTCTAGCAAGACCTATTCCGTCTTATCCCAACTATTTAGGAACAGCCGGTAAATTGGATTCAATGAACAATAAAAAAAAAAGATTGATCCAAAATAGTAATTAACATTTATTGCTAGGTATTTCTCATATATTTATGTTTTGGCTTTTATATACTCGAAGCTATGTGCCGATTTCTTGATATGATTCTACAAGTTCAAGAAACTATAATTTTTTTCTGGGTAATATCCAGAATTTGAACCCCAAATCTTCTTCCAGGCTAGGGCAAGTCCTCAGCCAAGAGTTGCCAACTAGCTGTGCTAACAACTATTGATAGGTAACTGGAATATTTAAGAAAACCATAATTTGCACCTTTTAGCTAGTGAACTTTCTTCCTCATCTTCTACCCATGTCATATTAGTGAAACATTACGGGCAAAAAGCAAGGGCAAGCCCTCATATTAAGAGTTGCCAACTAATTGAGCTAACAATTATTAATAGGCAACTAAAATATTTAAGATAGCATAATATCACACCTTTTAGCTAGTGGAGAATCTTCCTTATCTCCTACCTATGTTATATTCTGTCATTCTTTATTAAAAGTGAGCTATTACTTGCAATAACTTTGCTCTCTATTAAGTCAGGGATGGAAGATTCATGAAGTTGTATGTTCTTGGTAGGCAGGTAGCCATTGATTTGCTTGCTGCTAAGGGTGTAGAAAGTTGCAAAAGTAATGGTTCATGGAGGACTGTTGAAATCAGATGAAGTGGGTGGCATCACTATGATAAGAATTTTCTGATTGGTTATCTTGATCACAAGATGAGTATAAACAATCTTCTAAGATTAGATAGAAGTCATTAATGGTGGGCTTAATGTTTGGGTACTCGTATCCCTAATTTATTGATCCTTAATTTAGGTACCAAATAAATCTAACCAAAATACAAATTTTGATAATAATAGTAAATGCGCATGAGAATCACTTGGATTATGGACTTGTTTGGCTCGCGAAAAGAATTTTTTCCTCATTAAAATATTTTTCGTAGAAGGTTGATACCTGAAAGTTAGTGTTTTGCATGTTTGGTTAACTGTAGAAAAGTGGCACATTTCATAGTGACTTATATTTAATTGAGTATCTACTTTTCTAGAAAAAGTTATGTAAATATCTGTTATGCCTTTAATAAAAGAAAAAAAACTTATCCCATTCTACCTAAAAGTTTAAGGATACTTTTAGAAAAAATATTATCCTAATTTTCAGCCAGTGGAAATTAAACTTTTTCATATCCTACATCGATTTCTTTTTTATGAAATATGGAAATTTATTCTCATAGAAAAACTAATTTTTTATCTCTCTCCTTTGAAAACTCTAATCAAACATGAGGCATCTCTCCATTTTTCAGTTGACCCTATTTCCCCCCTCCTTCTTTTCTTGTGAATCAAATAAGTCTTTTATGTAAATACATGTATACATATAACTACATATAGATATATTCATATACTATACATACATAAACACAAACCTATACAAACAAATACATGTACCAACATATGTATATATATGCACATACATGTATATATAATATGCATGCTTATGTTTACCATGTAAATGTACAGATACATGCATCAACAAATGCATACATGCACCTACGCATATATACTAAAATACTTGTGTGTATGTATATACATGTTTACATAGTTTGCTCATACAAACAATCTAATATAATTGTTATGATTGATAATCGATGCAGGATGATTACCAGACTCGATGTGAACTACTTTGACTACTATAAAAAGGATTGAACAAGGTCTAGGAGCGAGATTTGCCACATCGAGAAGCCAAATCATACCAAAACTTGCTTGTACGATATCCAATTGAGATGCTCTTTTTTTAAAAAAAAATAGGTAATTTCTCAAGCTCTATAATATACTGCCACATCCTAAAGGATGTGGTGTACCGAATAATTAGAACTAAATTTAAATTTTTGAATCTCAAAACAGATCAATTAAAGCTTTTTTAGGAATGACTTTGATCGAGCATATCTCTCCACTCAGTAAGAATTAGGCGAAGCAGTTACAGACAAAGTCGACGTAGAAGTCGAGATCTACCACTATAAAATTTTAACTTTTTTATAATTATTGTTATTAGTCATGTCTATTTCTAGAATATCTTTTTTTAACCAAAAGAGAGATCCGACTGAATTATGGAAGGAGGGATCTCACTGATATAAAAAGAGAGTATATGCATCTCGGTTTGTAATTCATTAATGAAAGAAAAGAAGATGGAAATCTTACTTTCACCCATTTTTCTACTTTTTTTTTAAAAAAAATTGCAAGAGATTCGAATTGAACAAGTTGAGAAATTATATCTTATCTCCGATCGGATTAAGTTGGTATTAGAGCTTCGATCCTCTAGTTCTGTGAGAATCTTAGCATATGGTCCAAATGCACATACGATACAAGCAGACTAGAGAAGGCTATCAATACTTAAAGTATATTAAAGGACAAAGATGAGGATGGCTACTAATTCTACCTAAATGGATGATGAGATGAAGAAATATCTCACACAAATGGAGGAGAATATTGTCCACCTAACTGGAATCGTATCTTAATTGGTCACACCTTCAACACAAGTACCATTAGGTCTTGTAGCAAAGCTATTTTCTACGTCTAGAGACGAGTATATACAATTTAGTGAGAACGATAAGCAACTAGGGGGCACTGAGAATCCCCCTCTCCAACCTTTCAAAGCCAAAGCTTGAATCGAGATTCCTATATATGATGAAACTGTCGATGTATAGAGGCTAGACTAGTTAGAGATCTACTTTACCATTTATAGAAATATAAGTGTCCAAAAGGAAGCTTTGCCTGTCTCCAGCTTTCCAACCATACTTTTACCTAGTGAAGTTTGTATATGAGAAACAACCACATCTTTAATATGACTGGAGCAAGTTCAAGGACTTGATCAAAAAGCAATTCTACTCAATCGGCCATCAGGAAGATCAATGAATTAGTGGTAGTACCTACGGCAAATATGATCTAGGATTACGCTAATTAGTTTTACAAGTAAGCTGTCTTACTTGGAATCTTCATCGATGATCATGCTATTTTCATGAAGTACATCAAAGCTCTCCATAATAGCATCCAAAAGAAGCTGAAGCTCCTCAAAGTTGACAATATTAGTGAAGCTAGCATGAAGGTTGTAGAAATCAAGAAGAAGTACCAGCCTAGAAAAGACAAGAAGAGTGATAAGTGGTGGAAAATATAAAGGGAACATAGCAAGAAGCAAGACAACATAATTTAGAAAAATTAGTGTAACTATTGTAGAATCAATGTGCATATTAAGGAGAAGTGTTGCAAACCGAGTTGCAGTCGAAGAAAGGAAAAGTGTGCTCAATATGTCTGAGATTGAGGAACTACCTGAGGTTAAGCAAAGAGACTCAAAATTAAGGCAGATGGTAAGAAAGCCCAAGACAGTAATTGAGGCAGATCTAAAGGTGCGAGAGAAGCTCTTCTACTTAAGGATTTAGGTGAAGCAATGTACTATCAAAGTTATTATAGTCCCAAAAGCCAAAAAAAACCTCATATTTGAAAGTTAAGTTGAAAAGTTAGGGTTGCTGATCAAGCCTCATCCGCATCTCTACCCTTTTGATTGAATTCAAAAAAATATTGAGATAAAGATCACTAAGCAGTTTATCTACAAATTTGCAATAACTGAGAGATATATTGATGAGGTGACATGCGAAGCAATTTTTTTGGATATCTGACAAGTCACACTTGGGAGTTTTTACCTAGGATCAAGATACAATATTTTATTGGTGGGAAAAAAAGTTTCAACTCATAAAGGATGGAAAGGAGTTTATGTCCAATGCTTCAAGGACATAAGGAATATAGAACTTATGACTTTTATCTAGATGAAGTAACATCATAATACCCACAATAAGTTTGTGTTGGTGATGATACAAAAAGTCAATACCACTTATAAGAAGCTAAACTCTTGTCCTTTAGTTCCATTGGGCGATTAACAAAGATTGAGTTGGCAAGGGAGTTGTCATGACTATCATCAAAGGGAAATAATGGCAAGGAGTGGCCTTACCATGGAGTCCATATGCGGAAGCAGGTTGCTAAGATCTTTGATCAAAGAAGACCACGGCTAGAAATCGGTGCTACCAGCTATGGATGGCCTATGGATGGAACAGGAAAACTAACAGGGCTGCATCATCAAGAGGAAGGTTACAGAAACTAGGAGTAGAAGGATTGAATCTCTTCAGATTGAATGGAAAGATCAGCTTCCAAGCAAAGCAACCTAGTTTAGTCACAAGATAGAGAAGTTGGCATTTTTTCATCTTTAATTTTGATTTAGTAAGAGTTAAATATCCTAATTAGGAGGAGTTGTGATCCAAGAAGTCACTGAACTCAATGTGGATTACTTTGGCTACTACAGGAAGGACCATATAGGATTCTAAAGTGAGTTTTACTACACCGAGAGGTTGAATCACGTGCCAAAGTTTTAGGAGTAACTCGCCCGTCACACGATTAAAATGCTCTTTTTTCCTGAAATTAGGTAGGCCACTGAGTACTCTTAAAAGAAAAAAAGGCGGAATACTGCACATCAAGCAAGGCTCAAATAATGATATTCTTCTATCAAGCTATTAGTCGTTATAATGGTAATAAATTTATCTTATATTATATTATTTTGATTTTTTAGCACTGAAATTTGTATCCAGATCCCCCCTAGTTTCAAGTTTGAATTTGTATTAAGACCATATATGTATTGCACGATATAGCCATGATTGGATGATGTCGCATGGTTTATAAATCATACTATTTTGTGATATGCAACGGGGCTCATGCAATTACAACCACCATCAATGTGTGGACTACTGTGCTTGCTGGACTAGTTCTCTCCATCCCATGTTTTGATCAAAGAGAACTCTGACTCTCAAAGTACTATTAATCATGTGCCCTTTTACTAAAAGATTTTGAATCCTATTTAGTTTGACATTAAATCAAGGAGGGCTGGTCGATCAATCCTCTTTAGTACTATTAATCTTCTTGTTTATTCATTTTGTTGCTTTTATTTGTTTATGCTTTGATATTTTGTTCTTTTCTATTTCTTTTTTTTTGTTCTTATGTAAAACTCGACTGTCTCAATTTCCAAGTGATAGCATCAAGAACTCGAGTTCTTTTTGGAGTTCCTTGACAAATAACAACCGCTGTGTTGTCGTCGTATCGCATTATCGTGCCGTTGTCATGTTTGAGTTTTTTTGGCGAAACCACAATGCATATATGTCAAGCTCTATAATTCATAGTCTCATATAATATTGTGATTTTAAAGTACTTCAAAAAGCTGCTTGCAGTATCCAACCAGTTAGCATTATGATTTTTTTCTTGCGGTGAATGGGTTAGGTCGCTCTTAACTTAGATTTTTTCTTTTTAACATGAAAATCATAACTATTTATTTCTTATCATCAGCAGTATGGAGTAACAGAGTGCTACTTATGGTGTTAAAGTGACAATGAGTGGAGCTTTTCTGCTGAGATAGTATTGTGAAGGACTGGAGAAACATGTCAGGACAGTCAATATCATTACCTGTCCATTTGAAAGCAAATCATTTTTGGGGATTAATCTTTATTGTATTCGGGTTCATTTCATTTGTAGAATTTTCCTATGCTGCTATACTATCCAAGCTTCTTCCACAATCTGAGAATATATTTTTACCTGCCATTCAGAGTGACAGGTATGAAATTATAGAAGATGTGCATATACTATCTTATCATCTTAGATTGGTCCTGAAATTAGCGTTATCTCACTAGCCATTTGAATTCCATTATTTTGGATATGGATAATTCGTTGTTGAACATTGAAATATGAGTGTCATCTGTTTTGCTTGTGTACTGTGAAGAGTGCATGGATGCCTCATTGTTAAAGTCTATTTGATAGCTTGGTATGCCATGATGTTTGGGCTTGACTTAGAAAATGATTTATTGTGTAGCATCAGATATATTTTAAGAACGGGGTTGGCAACTAGTGACTTCAACTGTTGATAAGATGTGTTCAAAAATGTTATATCTACTAAGGCAAATATAGGGAAGAAAATACTGCAAAGTTATGTGGATGGCAAGTTTGCCAATGCCTGCAGAAAGAAGTGATTTCAAGTGAGAAATCTAGGGAGAAAAAGGGCAATCAGAATTTGAAGATTCCGTTACTTTTATCTTCCAACATGCAGGAATTAGTGATTTGGCTGAAAAGCGTGCATTTGTTTTTGTCCTTCTTTTTTATACCATGAGAGTACTGAAATGACTCAAACTCTTGATTTAATAGAATGAGTCTCTCTTTAGCATGCAAGGGGACAGCTTTTTTTTGTTTGTTTGTTTGCAGAAAGTCCAGATAAAAAGCTTCGAGTTTATTCCTCCTCCGTCCTCTTCCTCCATTTATTTCTCTTTCTTTCTTCTTTATTTATTTCCTCTATCTTCTCTATGCTTCCTTTTCTTTTGTCATTTCCCTCTACTTTTCTTTACGGGCTCATTTGGTTCGCGAGAAGCATTTTCTCTCCTAAAAATATGATTTCTGGAAAATATATTCCTAGGAAGAGGATGCCTAGAAAAGTACTTTTGGCATGTTTGGTTGACCATGGAAAAATGATAAATTTTTAAAGTACTTATGTTTGTTGACCATCCACTTTTCTAGAAAAGCTATGTATAATTCCTATTATGCCTTTAATAAAAATTAGGTCTTTAATGACTCTTTAATACTTCTTTAATGCTGAAGGATCTTTTTAGAAAAAAATAAAAATAGAGTGATTCCCACCTCATGGGAAAGTATGTTTCTCATAAGAAAGACTTTTCCATGAAATGTGGGAATCATATTCCCATGGGAATACAATTTTTTCGTTTCTCTTCTTCGAAAACTCCAATCAAACAAGAGGCATCTCATTACTTTTCCGTTGACTACACTTTCCCCCATTCTTTTCCTGCGAATCAAACGAGCCCTACATTGTTCTCAACCCTTCCCATCCTGCACCGGCCCTGCTTCTTATGTCAGTTATACTGGTCCTCACTTTTGTGAAGCTTTCTAAGTGTTAAAAGTGGCTACAGAGTGGGCCGTTCTTGCAATTAAAACAAAACTAAATCCAACATCAAAAAAGAGTTATTGTCTGTAATTATAGCTCTTTTTTTAGAATTCTCTGACCTCTTCAATTCATTCTTGCAAGAGATGTACCCACACATCCAAGTAGTCCGTAGCTAAATGTTGTAGATCTTATGTCACATTTTTGCAAAACCCTGATGAGATTCAAACCCGATGAGTACCGTGATCTATTGAGACTTTCTTGCATTTTTGGTTGGGATGACTAACCAGAACCTCTGGCCAGGCAAGTACCTTAAACTGGAAGGAGCGGAAGCCCCAGTGGAAAGAAATTCAGATCTCACCAGCTAGTAAATTTTTGTGTCTTATCTTCTGCATGCTTGGAAGGCAGTAGTGTTCAGGAATTTATTTCGAACACTCAATGGGTATCATTTCATTATTGTTCAAGTGTAGATCTGATGCCTGCTTACATGGATACATGACAGTTTTGCAAGGTTTTGTTTAAGTGTAGATCTGATGTCTGCTTACATGGAGACATGATAGTTATGCAAGGTTTTGTTCAAGTGTAGATCTGATGCCTGCTTACATGGATACATGACAGTTATGCAAGGTTTTGTTTAAGTGTAGATCTGATGCCTGCTTACATGGATACATGACAGTTATGCAAGGTTTCATCACACACATGGACTCCAGTATCGGAATCTGAAGCTAACAAATTATGGCTGCAACCATAATATTTCCTCATCACCTCTTTGATAAATGGACATCAAAAGGAATTTGGAACTAATATGGTTGGTAGATTTAGACCTAGTTTGATATTGCTATAGGTGGTAGAACTTTTTTGTCTTTGGAGCTTTGAGCAGCATAGCTTTTAATAAAAAACTATTTGCTATTTGGTAACTAGATCTCTGAAGTGCTGGAAAGCTTTAATATCTATTTGATAACGGAACCGGATCTTACGCAGGCTGATTAGTTTGGCTCGAGAAAGATCTACAAATAAACAGTCGGACTAGATCGAGGATCCTGGGACGAAGTCTGGAACTACTTTTCAGGCAGAAATTCTAATTTTATGAAACCTCATGGTTTAGTATGGTATCTTTCTTAATTTTGGAATTTTTCTTAATCAGTAGGCTCTGATGTAGGGTAAGGTAGGTATTATGTTGATGACTGAGTTTCTTGATTAGTTGAGTTATTAAGTGTGTATGCTCATAAGCCAGGGGGTGCTTGTTTGATGCACAGAAAATATTTTCGTTGTGAGACCGGACAAAGGATTAGTGCCATTTAAAGAGTTGGTGTGATACACAGCAAGTGGTTGAACATGAAGTTGCGAGACACAGTAGGTGGTTGAGCAGTAAGTTGATAAGCCAAGAACTTTTTTATGAAGCATTTTTCACCAATCAGTCCATGCCTTCCTCCTTTATGTCGCAAGGAGAGACTGTTATTACATGGAGAATCCGCTTTGTGAATAAAGTAGATATAAATCCAGGGTGAGCCTTGTGCTTGCCAAGTGGATCTAATTATAAATGAAAAGGTACTACTTATTCTAGTTAAACCTGCTTATGCCTAGAATAACTGTGAAAGTGAGAGGTAGCTATGATTTATTCATTGTGTTTGTTTATTCCTACTTCCAATCCTTTGCCGATATTTCTTTGTGGAAATTTTAGCGACAAAAATGAGAATTTAAAAGGAGCAAGTATTCGTATTTCACTTCTTTTTCTTGAATGAAATGCAATCCTAAATTATTTAAATGCCATCAAATTGTCCTATAGGATCTTAAAAATATAACCACTTAGTAAGCTTCTAGCAAATGAACAAGATATCATCTTGTGGTTACAAAAAAGCAGGCTTTAGGTAAAAGTAATTTTATTCAAAATCTTGGCAATAGAAATAATCAACACCAAAGGAAAATCAGGAGAGCAAGCTTAGCTTGTTTATGGCAACAGATAAATAGGACATTTGTTTACTAAAAATGATAAACAATTATAGCATTTAAGTCTTGGATTATCTGCTATACTAGCCAAACACCTGAGACTGACTTTATAAACAAAGTATACAATAAACTGGGCAAACATTCATGAAAGTATCAACTACAAGTTTAAGCCTCCTTCGGCCATCAACTTAATTTAAGGTGTGTTTGGATATTTGCAACTAGGTTTAGATGAATCTGGACTATAAGAAGTAGTTTCTTTTTAGTGTTTGGATTGCTGTAAGTTGATGAAATTCCTGTGAGTCAAACTACGTTTGGAGGTCCATGTGCAGAATTTTGTTTTATAGCCAAATTGATCGTAAGGCAAACTGCTGCAACTAGAAAAATCTTTGGAAGCATCTTTATGATGGGTTTAAATCCTAGCAAGGTTATTGGCCGGTGCAGACAATTCATACCAGTTTTGTAATACAACCAAGTACATCTAGAGTTATCAAATACAGGCAAACAAATATGTCATGTTATTTTCCTGCAACTACAAAACCACTACATCAAGCATTGAAATTATAGTTGTAAATGCAACAACTACACCCAAATATAATCTTATTTAAATGCATTTCTTATTTACAGATATCCAAAGACTATCTAAATGATTATAATCTTGTCCAAAGGTAGTTCGATGTGCTCTTTTTTATCACGAATTTTTGCATATGATGAAGCACCATGTAGGCCTTAATGATGATGGGAACGACCCAACAACATTCTCGAATGACGCTCTTCTTGACTCTCATGCGAGCACAAGCCATGATGCATCCAATTGATAGCCTCGTATTCTATAATATGGACAGTATTGCATATCTTATTTTATTGCATATTGTCAAGTTAACATGCTATCATGTGTGTGATTGGAGCTAATACTAAGAATAATTGCCACATAGGGTTGGTTAATTGAACAGTTACATGACAGATGTCCTTAAGCATTTCTTATTATAAATTTAGATAAATTCAAAATTATTTTCAACTATATCCTGCCAAGTTAGCATGTGAGAACAACCACGTACTATAGTGTTCAATAGTCTTGCATTCCTGCTTAGATGACCCTCCATTCAAAAACTATTGAAATAATGATGTGATGGCAATGGTGATGATGATAGGCACCAACTATCATACCTACCTCCATAATAGGCTATTGCTGGTGGCCTCACACTTATTTTCTAGCCTTTTATATAATATATATAAATCATCAATTGTCACATACTCCCCCCGTTCAAGCTCTGACGTCCTCGTCAGGCTAAGGGTTCAAATCCATTCAAGTCTAATCACAAACACCACGATCGGTCCATGGTCAACCCCAATGGATCCGTGCTGCAGTGTCCCCTAGTTCACATAAGTTATGGGCCGGGTTCGCTCTGATACCATTTGTAACAACCCAGGACCTCATCCAAAATGGCTAGCCGGAAGTTATTATTTGGGTTCTTTGATCCTGTATAAGTACCCAAGATCTACCCAACAAATAACCGATGTGGGACTAAACACACGTCCGCACGGGTCCTCACAAAAATAATGGGGCTGATGCAATTACAAACACCATGCAATGCACGGACTGCTATGTTTGTGGGATTGGTTGACCTCTCTAGCCCAAGTTTGAACTAAAGAGAATCCCGACTCTTCGAGTACTATTAATCATGTGCCCATTTATAAACAGATTTAGAATCCTCTTCATTTTGGTATTAAGTGAAGGAGGGATAGTTGATCAATCATGGTCATCCCTCTCCAGTTCAATGCCAAACTAGAGAGGATCAAAAGTCTTTACAAAATTATATTGCATCCGTAGAATGCTCTCTCGCACATGAAGGGTATATATTTTTTTTTATTTGTGTCATAACCATTAATATAAGTTATTTTAGTTGAAAAATATATTGAATTAGGATTTAATAAAAAGGAATTTTACTCAATTTCTGCCACTAGGGAAAATCAATGCCACTAGAAAGGAATTGGAATGGGCTCGTCTTGTTTATTATTGCAGTTATATATTCTAATATGATGAATTATTTGTTATAGTGGCAAACAAAACCATGACTTTATATACCATCCATGTAATACATGGGTCAAATAGTTATAAAGATGTTTCTATTAGAAAACAATTTGACTTGGTTGATGTCGAGCATGCGATGATTGATGAAAGAAAAAGTGGGCTCTTTTTTATTCCTCGACAATGAGGACTTAAAATCTGTCATATGATTTAAATGTTTGGCTAAAACATTAGAGATGTGTTGAGGTAGTTTGTCCATAAACTTTTGAAAATTATTTCATGCTTCATTCATATAATAATGATCATTATCTAAATGAGAATAACAATTATCATATGAATCATACGCTTATTATGATAATTATCATCATAGAAACAATGATAATAACAAATGAAGAATGAAGAATGAATTGAGAAATACCATGAAAAAGTGATTAAGAACTACTAGATAAATTCTAGGGTATGTTGAACCTACACTCTAGAGAAAAGAAAAGAAAAAAAGTACATTGGATAGCCTTAGAAGCCTTGTCCATTTTTGTGAATATCCATTGAATGTGTATAGATGGTGAGAGATCATGAATGGAGCCTCTTTTCCTTATTATAATGTAGATTGATAGTTATTTCCATCAATAACTAGATCTTTTATTTATTGCACTTGGGTGGTTGTCGATTGTTTTCCTATACAGATAACTTTTTTGTGCAACTAACTTTCTCTAGGTAGTTGACTCTAGCAATAAACTATCTATGTATTGTCTTTTGTGTAAATAACAAGTTGCTAACCTTGATCCATCCAATTGCAAAGATATAATTGATTAATTAAATCTTGGTCGATATAATTACCGACCACTTTTTTGTAGTTGGTTGATGATCCATTAATTTTTAAAAGGTACCAAGCAAATGAGCTTGTATTTCAATTTAAGTTACATGTAGTCGGAATTGCATGTAGTTTAGTAGCAGATAGGTGATTTTATTATATTTGAAAAGTTATTGCTGAAGATGATATAGTTATACTTATCTTTTAGTTTGAAAGGCTAGAACTAGAGGTTTTATGTTTAATGGAACTGCATGGTTGCAAGAAACTACAAGAAATGCAGGCATCTGACGAATTAAGACCATGAACTTACCCTATTTTTGGTGTGTTTTTTTTTTGGATATAGTTTATGGTTCCTACATATCATTAAGCATCATATAACCATTGTGTTGGGAACCCCTCAACCCTACATGAATAATGCTTGTTTTAGCTCTTCTTAGGCACAAGCAATGACCTAGGAATCTCGGTCCAAGTCGCATCTCTTAGGACTCGTTTGGTTTGTGGAAAAAAAGGAGAAAATGTATAGTCAACGGAAAAACAAAGAGATACCTCTTATTTGGTTGAAGTTTTCAAAAAAGAAAGATAGAAAAGTTGTATTTCTATGAAAATAAGATTCTCGAATGAGTCCTTATTGTCTCACTAGAAATAATAGCAAAAATGACCACTGCTACATATCATGTGCTTAGTATCTAGTGGTGTCTGGGCACATTTTACCGAATCCCATTCTCCAACTCTTACGCAGGACGTGCAACCTAAGCACTTTAACATTTTCTATTAAGAATTGATTGATTTTGATTTAAAGTTGTTTCATTTTTAAATGATGTACTACCATATTAGCATGTGAGAATTGTCCAACAAAATAGTGAAGTTATTTATAAAATAGTATTTTTTTTGAGGGAGAAGGTGGGTTATACCATTTTACTATAAATACATTTCATTCGAGTACAAAATATCCTGAAATTGAATAGAGATCAAAGATAAATTCTCCTAGATAGTATTCGCAAAATAACTGGCCACATATGATTCCACCTAATCTATAGCATCACTCACCTCTCTAAAGATATGAGTCACCTCGAGACCCTCTAGATCCCAATGATGCTCCAACTATACATTGATAATGGACAAAATCTTAATATTCACTGCACATAAATTCATACATAGTTAGATGCCCCTTGATCTATATAAATTTCAGAGAAAATAAAAAAATAACAAAAACAAGAACTAGGTAGTGGAGAGCTACAGTCATGCTTCGGTTCACTATATACTAGCAAGTAATCCCTGCATGCAATGTAGGATTTAGTTAAACAATATGAAAAATTAATAGAGTGGTAAGGATCAGCAAAATTTATAGTTAAACATTGGATGATACATAAAATGCTAATAAGTTTTTTTGAAATGATCGGACTCGGAGCTCACTTTCCAAGGGAGAAGACGCAAGTGAAACTTCTTCTCATAATTTATAATTTTTGCATTAAGACTAAAGATAAGCCCTTAATTTTGCATTGAAAATGGAAATAATCTCCACCAAGAATCGCAAGAAATTAATGATGGTTGTATTGTTACAACCATAAAAAAGATACAATGTTCTTCTCATAGATCTCCCTACTTTGCTTACAATCCTATTTCACTCGGACCACCTAATATGTGTGATATCATTATCAAGCAGCTTGTGCCGGAAAAGATCAAGCCTCTTTTTTGAAAAAAAATAGAGGAAGGGGGTGGAGGGTGTTTAAAAATAGTCAAACCGCCTTGGGCTCTCCAAGCACGATATATTTTTATAAAAGGAAAGGTAGAAATCACAACAATACATACATCTATTGTAGAACTACAACTATATTTGATTCTTTCTTAGAGAAAAAAGAAATTTGTCACTATAACATCAAGTGGAAATTCCAAACACAGAATTCAATCCATTGAAAAGAGGAATCTCAAACAAACTCTAACTAACATAAAAAACTATATTAGAGTAATCATTTTATCCAACTCCAAAAAAATGTAAACAGGAGACTAAAAAAGAAAAATGAAGGAATGAGATTATAAAATATGGGAGGAGGAAGTGTTACCATTTGGAAGAGAGGAACAGAAAAACTCAAGCCGTAACCTTTGTTAGAATTTCTATAGCCATTGCCTAGAATAGAACGCTCATCTTCTCTTGAATACCTAGAGGAAACACCAAATCTTGCCAAGAATCGAAAGAGAGAGTGTGAGAGATAGAGGGGAGAGAGTGTGAGAGATAGAGGGGATCGGCGGTGAGAGTTTTAGTTATTCCGGCTTGGCAGCCTTGTAAATTTTGAAAGACCTCCTTCGGCATCTATAGATTGTATGTCTCTATCCTCCTTCTATGTCCTACACAAGAAGAGAGTAGGTAAAGAGACTTCGCGAGCTCTTTAATGGTAATGACGATATTGGGATTTTCCCCAAGAAACCCCTAAAGACTGGAGCAAAAAGAGCGATAAAGAAGGAAGATAGAGCAATTAGGGTTAGGATTTCGAATGAAGAGAGGAGGGGGTTCAAATCCCTCCAAGAAAGTGGGGAGATGGAGAGAGAAGAGGGAAGAGGGGTGAAGAGAGCAAAGAGAGGGTTTTGAAGGAAATAGGATGGTGGTGGTGGTAGTCTTCGGGTAGAGGGAGAGAAATAGGAGAGGGCTACCACCCCCTATCTCTCCAAGCCATGCTTGGCTGGTTAGGCGTCCGTCTCCCTCTACGCTGCTAACCAAAGATAGATTGTAGTCACCAAGGAAAAAAGAGGTTGCCGGTGCATCTAGAGCTTAACATATGGCGTTTGAGGAGAGGGGGGAGCTAAACTCGTGGCTAAATAAGGATATGTCGTTGTCACCAAGAAAAAAAAAAGAGGCACATGGTGCATCCGTTGCTCAACACATGGCACATTAGGAGGATACTAAACTTTTCTTTAGGGCCATTTTTTGTTAGGTAAATATTACGAAAAAATTGATTAACTTTTCTATTAATCTTCCTATGCACTTCTCTAGCTAGATAAGTTATTTTCTCATAAATAATATTTATCCCCTAAATAAAAGAAAGGTATTACCACCGAGGAGGTGGTAAGTCATTTTCAAAATAACTCTATTTGTTTTATTCCTAAAATACTCCTAACCTCATAATAATAATATTATTATAATATAATATTATATTTATTATTATATTGTATAATACAATATAATATAATATATTATATATTATAATAATATAACATATAATAAAATAATATATATTATCATATAAATAATATATATATATATTTTGCTAAACGTATAAATAATATATTATTATTATAACATAACATATTATTACAATAATGTATCATATTCTAATATAATATAATATAATATTATTATAATATCATAGTACATTATAATATAATATATTACCTATATAATACAATATTATATATAATAGTTTATCTATTTTCTATTATGGAAAATAGAGAAAGAATATGGATCAATAGATTTCGGAACTATTTTTTAATACATAAAATAATATAAATTAATTATTTTTTTCCTAAATATTGTTTGGAAAATATTTATGCAGAAAAATATAGGTTTTCGGTAGGTCTTCTACCCTGGGCCTGTGGATCTAGATTTTGAAATCGTCAACATCGCGGCGGGATCCCGGACGTTGGCATGGAAGATTGTTCAACATCATGGCGGTGCAGGATGTATTTCTCTATGAGAAGAAAGTTGACAAATTCGCTCTTCTGACCCTCCCACTACTTCCCGTCCTGATCGCCGGCCGAAACAAACGCCATATGCATATAAAAAAATCGTGGCTTTCGAAGGGGGGAAAGCTTTTAATAAACTCTGACCCCTAGCTCGGAATCCCTCCAGCGCAAAAAAAAAAAAAAGGTCGCGAGGGGCGGGGCGGAGATGGAGGAGTTCCTGAGGAAGAACTTCGATGTGCCGCCGAAGAACCCGTCGGAGGAGGCGCAGCGCCGGTGGCGGAGCCAGGTGGGGAAGATCGTCAGGAACCACCGGCGGCGGTTCCGCATGGTCCCCGATCTCGACAAGCGCTCCGAGTCCCAGGCCAAGCAGCGCAAGATCCAGGTCCCTGCCACTTGTCCTCTCTCTTTCTCTCTCTGCGATCTATGGAGAAGCTCTCTCTTTTCTCTTAACAAATCTTATTGTTTCAATAGTTCTCGAGTCGGTACTTTCTGTAGACATGGAAAAAAAGTTCTTTCCTTTTTTTTGTCCCTACAGTTCTTTATATTAAGAAAGGGGTTGCATGAGAGATTTTGAGATAGAAAATTGGACGAAGAGGAGTCCATAATAATTTGGATCTGTAGCTCGTTTTTTCCGCATGGTACGATTTCGAACGTCGAGGCCTAAAAAAAACAAAAAAACAAAAAAAAATCTCGCGTCCGAATGGGTGTGAAACGGAAAATATCTTTTCCCCTTCCTTATGGGTTTTTTTTTTTTTTTGTGTGTGTGGGGGGGGGGGGGGGGGGGAGAGGAAGCTTCCATGAAGTTTCTCCCGGAGGAAACGATATGAAATAAATTGATTTGAAAGTGATCCCTTAATTTATGTCGTACGCCTTGTTCGTTCGTTCTGCGTCTTCCGTTCCTTATCCCGTTATGAAACCAACAAAGCCTCAGTCGTAAATAGCTTCAGTTATTAGTATATGCGACAAAAAAGGGAAGAGTAGTGGCGGGAGGTGGAGGTCAGCACACGTCTGTAATGGGAACCCTTAGTGGGTTAGGTGTAGTAATGGGTCCACCTATATGGCTGGAAATCTCATGCCGACCATACCGGTTTTACCAAATCTTTTGTAGGGCCCATGCATCAACAGCGTATTTGGTCAGATCATGTTTGAATGGCATTCAACTGCACCAACTTCGAATCTTGGAGGAACATGGGCTGCATAATGTTACCTGAAAATGTTTTAGGATGTGTTCAGATGGAAAGGAGTGGCAAGTTTTTGGATGGACTTTTGACTTGAATTTTTCTTTGGGGGGCTCATCGATCTTTGGCACCTTTGAATCGTCCAAAATGACTTTGATCCGATCAGCAATTAAAAGTTTTCAGCTTTTGTGTGCAGCACCTTTGATGGGATTGCAATGGTAGAAAGCAAGGTTTATAATAAGATGTTTTACAATTATGATCAGAATCTAGATAGTAGCCATTGCCTAGCCATTATTCAATCATGCCATAATACTTTTAAATTCAAATATCTACGCTACTGCAAGAATTTTTTATTCAGTAAAGGTCACTTTAGCAAATAGCAGAAGTTTCCCATCGGCTATTGTCCATTATCTTCCATTGTAATGGCTAATAATGGTCATTACAACAGCTATTATTCTTTTACTGAATAAACTCAGTGTTGGTCTGAATGGGTTTATTGGCCATTTTTTCTGCTACAATGATGTGTAAGAGGTTGAGAGGGTGTCCATTATTTAGTCTAAACCATATGATCAACACCATTACCAACTGAGTTGGACTTATTTGTGGTGAGAAAATGGTTTATGTATCTGGTAAATACAGTCAATTTTTTGGATCATGTGAGCTATAAAGGGCTGTCGTCCTCTAAAGAAGAAAATTATCAATGAATTGAGTGTCCCATCATATGCACATCCAGTGACAGGAGGGTGTCTGTTTTGTATATGGTTGAAGTGTCCATACACGTGATATTTAAGAGGTGAATAATGTCTTGAGGTGCCTGGATCTGCATGGTAATTAGATTTAAATTAACATCAAGTTGGTCAAATGATCCTCCCAAACCTAATGATACTAGTGAAACCCTTTTGTGTTCTTGAAACACTTTTATGTTCTCCAATATCCAGTCAACATGTGTGATTTGGAAATATCTAATATCTTGGCAATCAGTTTCAACATATAAGTATGACTCTACGATTTGCATACTAATTTCCCCATTTCAGCTTGTTTGAAGGGAAGAAGTTTATTTTTATTTTAAACACAATTTCAAGCAAAAACATTTGGTTCTCGTCCCAAACATTCAAAGTTGGGGATCTATATATGGTTGTGATTATTGAATGATGATATCCTTAATAATCTCTACTATCATAACGAAAACTCTTGGGTGTAACACTTCAACCCTCTTTTGACTCCACATTTTGTTATATTTACGAAAATACCTTTAATCAGAAAGACTTTAGTCTTTATCTATATATAAATTTGTTTGTTTTCCCTTTTTGGGTCCATGGGGGACGTGCACCATTTTCTACATACTAGTTCTAAAATTTCGGAACTAAGGTCTGGAAACTCGATTTCCGCTTTGAGTAAGTCCATGGAGCTTCATTTTGACGGTTTTAGAAGTTCTACTCCAAGTTTTAGATTTTCAATAAACAAAAAACTAACATGAATATAAAAGAAGCCAAGAAAAATTATTACATGACATTTCAAAGTGTTTTGTGCTATATAGGTTCTTTATTTTTGCAATTTCAACAATTTCGGGCTGAAGTTAATTTTACATAAGTCAAATTCCTAAGTATATTGTTATTTTGTACTGCAATATATATTATTTATAACCTTTGATTCATTGTATGCCATCCTATACTGAACCGGGCGGTACGGGCTATGCTGTACCAGTTTGGTATTTGTACATGCTACGGGGGGTGTATCAACACTCGATACACCGAACTAGCCCCCATACCAGGCGTACCGACACAGTGACAGGATGGCACCGGTACGGGGCCCGGTATCGAGACAACGTACTTTGCTTTGTTTGTTTCAAAATTTATTGTGTTCATTAACCATGAAACTTTTTAGTGCCTAGTATATCCAAATCTTTTTCTTCACTTTTTAGGAGAGCTCACTATTATATTGAATTTAGCATTTCTTACTTATATTTGAGCTTAAGAGGCATTTATTTCTTATATTTGGGGTTATGGAATGTTATATTTATTTTATATAGAAAATATTATTTTTATGAAATGTATTATATGTAGTTGTTCACAATAATCTTTATAAAGTTCTGTAATAAGGGCCATTTTAGAGGCCTTAGCTCATCAAGGGTTATGTTTATTATTTGTTCCCTTTTTTAACTAAAGAAAAGCAATGAGAAACCACTAAATATTGGCACCATATAGACTTTGTACTTAAATAAATAAGGAAATCACCACAATAAGATATCAACACTAAAATTAAGCTTTAAAAAAAAACATCTATAGCTAGTCTTCGTCAATTTCAGCTAAAAATGACCGCAACCTGAAATTGGGCCAAAACCTTGATATCAACTTATCACCAGAGTGTTAGTTGGATGCTAGGGTGATATAAATCTCTCAAGATGCCTAGGCAGCCTTATCTTGTCATTATATGCACAAAGGCATATGCATGTTTGTTCATTTGTCTATGAACATAAATAGATACACATGCAACTATATAAGTATATATGCATGAAAATACATGCAACATTTTAAACAAGTGTGTATGCATATACTTAAACATATATGTGTATGTACAAAATCCATACATGTCTCATGGGTTTGTACATGTATTATCTTTGATCTTGTAATTTTTATTCATAAATGAGGCGTGAATACTCTTTAAGGAGTCAAACACATCGACTGGACTCAAGATAAAATAAAATTGTATTAGAAGTGTAAGATAAGTTAGGTGGAACAACTAACCAAGTTACACGAAAGCCTTCCATTTGAAACCCTAGAGCCAACCTCTAGTCTCTAGTAGAATTGACTATTAAGGAACTTTGGCAATTTGCATTTCTTGAGCAAAGGCGTTAATAGCATATGTGATTACTTATGTTTTATTTATGAGTTCAATATACAAACTAGAGAGTGCCGTGACAGTGTTTTTACCGTGCATATTTTAAAGCATGTTAAAATGTTGGTTTCATGAAACATAAGAAAACGTGATGATATAATGAAGTAGTTGAAATAAAGAATGACTGTGTAACTTTGCACTAAATCTATTGCTTGGGCAATTTCCTTTGTTCCTGGGTGATAACCTAGGTGATTTGCTCGGTCCATCTCTTGGAGCCACCCAACTTTTTTACAATTATGCCTACAACACATGGATTTTGAGTTTAGTTAGTAGTAATAAAATAGGTGGTAAGTAAAACTATAGTAATAGTTTCCTCGATAATTTTCACATTAATGTATTGTCGAACATGCCTATCATGTTGTAGTAATACACTTTGGACTCGTTTGGTTCGCGGAAGAAGAAGGGGGGGAGTGTGGTCAACATAAAAATAAAGAAATACTTCTTATTTGGTTGGAGTTTTCAAAGGAGAGAGATGGAAAAATAGCATTCTTATGGAAATACGATTTCCATGTTTCATGGAAAAGAAAAACCCATGGGAGACATGGGACAACTACTTTTTCACTGGTTGGAAATTGGGGTCTCTTTTTATTTCAAAAGTACCCTTAAGCCATCAAAATTCATGGATAAGGTTTTTTCCTTTATTAAGGGTATAATAGATATTTCATATAATTTTTCAGAAAAATAGATATTCAACCAAACATAAGCCACTCTGAAATGTGCCTTTTTTTAATGATCAACCAAATATGTCAAAACCATTTTTTCAGGCATTATATTCTCAGGAATCATCTTTTCATGACAAATATTCTAGTGAGGAAAAATTCTTTCTGCGAACCAAATGGATCCTTTCTGATTCTTCTTCTTTGTGAAGTTTAATCTCTCTCTCTTTCCCCCACCTCTCTTTCTTGTTTTAGCCCATTTTGCTTACAAACAGTCTATAAAGAAACAAAAATCAATATTCATAATAAGGGTTTAAACTTGCTTTGAAACCAAAATATCAAAGCTCGATCATGTTACATGTAATGTATCTACGTTATTGAACTTGCTGCTTATATGCACTATAGAGTCACTCTAGCCTTTTTCCAAAGTGATAGTCAAATAACCCAACCTCACATCTCTCTTGTTCCACCCTTTTATGAAAATAGATTTTAAGATTATTAGCTGATTCAAGCCAATGTATTGATCAAGTTAGGATGGAGCATGAAATATGGGTGGAGCGTAGGTTCCGTGGCCATGTTTATGGCCTTCGATATAAGCATTGTCTTTTCTTTATTGCTAGATTTTAGGTAAATGGGATGTGGGTTGGTGAAACTCTAACCTTCCTATTTGGTAACAATCTAGGGCCTCTACCAAAAAAGCTAGCTAGGAGGTATTATTTAGGTTCCTTAGCCCTATATAGGTACCCAACATCTACCCAATGCATCGTCGATGTGGGACTAAATACGCCCACGTAGATTTTCACATATTGAGGAGGTTTAATCTTTGGTATCCTTGCCAGGCTAAGGGTCTAAATTCATTCAAATCCAATCATAGATATTACAAATTCAGTCACAAATACCACGATCAGCTCGTGGTCAATCCAAATGGGCCCGTGTTGCAGTGTCTTCTAGTTCACATGGGCCATGGGCTGGGTCCACTCTAATACCATTTATAAACTTAGGATCTCATCCAAAAAGGCTAGTTAGAATGTGTTATTTGGGTTTCTTGGCCATGTATAAATATCCAAGATCTACCCTAGTGCATGACTGTTGTGGGACTAAATACATACCTGCGCAGGTCCTCACACGTGTCCAATATAATAAAGATTACCTCTTCCTCTAATCTTATTCATTTAGATTATTAGGACCATGCATCTTTTACCTTCTATAGAAGGTTTTTTATTATACGTTCTGTTTATCATTAACAATTCTGACTTCTTCAATTCTTGAATGTTGCACTGATCCCATGATACATCGAATAAACCTTTGCTACTATAATTCATCGCACATGGATCAGTGCATTGTTTTGTAGAACATTGTATTACATGGTGCACTGTGCTGGTGAGGAGTTGGTAGACTACACCAATAATGCTTAATGTATTAGTTTTTTTTTTAATAAATTAGGATATGGAGGGGCTCTAACCCCACACCTTACCAAATACCCACACCCCCACCTAGGCCGAAGCCCAGACCCCTAGGCAAACTGTGCCTAGCACTTGGGGTACCAGGGCGCAGAGTTTATGGGGGCTGAAACGAGGGTCAACATGCTGTGTAGTCGAACCCCTGTACCTTGCCTAAAATGCCAAGGGTTTGTACCATCCAAACCAAAGTTTGGTGGTATGCATACCTTTTTCCTCAAGTTTAGAAAATTAGATATGTTACTGCATGGATAATAATACATCTAAGCTAAATTTTGAGACATCATGCGAGCATGTGTTTCATTCCCTTAAACTACATATATTTTCAACTGATTATATAGTTTATTGTAGTTTTTACCTTATATCTTGTACTTCTTTACTTTTATTTTTTGGGTTGATTGAACATAAATATATAATGCTAGTCCATGTTATTTGTGTGTTAGATCTTTTCAGATGATGAAGAGCATATATCTAGGATTTGCTTCATGGCAATCGCCATGCATATTTAATATGGTTTAGAATGTTATTTTTATCTTATGGGCCAAAATCATGGTTGAATGTTAAAATGTGTCTAATGTTAGAGGTGCGAAGAGTAAGAGGGAGTGAGGGACATCTAATCATTCAAGAATCCACTAAGATATTTCAGAAGGGATGGGACAGAGGAGGTGGCTGGTAAAGATTGCAAAGCAAGCACACACTACTCAAAACATCCATAAGCAGTTGTTAGAGGGGTTCATAAATTACAAACACCCTTAACAGGGGGTAAGAAACTAGTAGAAAAGACTGGAACAAGAAAAATAAAAAGTTTTTACAAATATTTTGATGAACCAATGGAAATATCCTAACCAGTCCTGATGAGGTAGTACTGGCACTGACATGTTAAAGCTTTGAAATTTGGAGGCCCTTTTATGATGGAGGATTATACAAATCCAAGAGGTGCAAGTTTCAGGGACACTGAATGTAAGATATAACTCAAGAATTTAAAAATATCCAAAGGAGAATAAAAAATATCACATGTATTTGATAAGTGGAAAATGAAATACTTTTTGCAAGGTTTTGGAATGAACTAGAGGTGAATTATGTTGATTGTGTCAGAACTGTCAGATCGCATACAGTGGGTTGGCTTATGGCATAACTTTGTGGTAACATAATGAAACAGTAAAGAAACATGATGGCCCTTTATAATGAAAGCGAGATCAAAGATCCAAACAGGTGCAAGTCAGAGACTGATCTGAAAGGTTCAGATTCCAGCTACAATTGTTAAATTTCTGATCAGACTTCAGATCTGAAGTTTTCATGTGATCTTGATTAAATTCTTTAGTCGTTTGCATCCAGTAAATTTTCTGATGGCAAATGGAAAACATGATGTGGGGTTTCAGCCAGCGTTCAGCTATATTTATCAAAGTGATCCTGACATTAGATTGGTGAGCAAGTAAAAATAAACTTGTCAAGATTAAAGCTTACTAGCACGAATCTTCTATGAAAGATGACATTCCCACTCTCAAATCTCCTTGGAAACCGGTCCCTCCACATGCTTCCTGAGTCTTGTCTTATTATTTTTTTAAGGAGACCTTCCTAATGCCCGGATCGGACCCGCTTCCAATAACCAAGGATTGAAGGATGAGCCATTGTGTCATGCTAAGTGTCAGAAGCTGTCATGACAAGCTTGAAAAGAAAACTAGGATGGGGGTTGTATTCCAACAATATACGTGTAAATATGTTATTTCTCCTAAAATATAGAAGGGGCCCATCTTCCTTCTCTTCCTCTTTTATGTGCAAGTACAACTAGATTGCTTATTCACTAATTTGAATATGGATATATTGTGTACATAGGATTCCTTACACTCATCCTAAATTCCAGTCCAAAACCTTCAGTTTATTAATAAATCTTATGAACAAAATCCTGCAAATGGTAAAATCTATATGAGGATGAGTTGTTCCCGATCACTATGCAACTAGTCCTCATCACTCAAGTGACATAATCAATCGAATTCGACCGGTTCCCCTTATTAGTAAATTCCGCTTTTCTTTTCACTCTAGAAGTCCTCAATGGAAGCTATTCAAAACCCACCTAGGTTCACTATATACTTTAACTTTTCTTATCATGCAACTTTTTCATTAATTTGAATCTCATAGTTATGATAGCGATGACAAGGAGGTAGTTTTACCATTTTGGACTGGCTTCCCTGCAACACGAGATTAAGGCATAATATTCTTACCATTTGTTGTTGTCTACTTACCAGGAGAAAATTCGAGTCGCCCTCTATGTACAACAGGCTGCTCTGCAATTTATTGATGGTATGGCCTATCTTAACTCAAATTATTAAGTTCAGCTCTTTTTAGTTCCTCCTATCACATCTTTTATCCACTGCTTGATCTTTCCTCTATGCAGCTGCTAAAACTGAATATCAGATTCCAGAAGAGGTTAGGAAAGCTGGTTTTTATATCAATCCTGATGAACTGGCATCTATTGCACGTGGACACAACACCAAGATCTTGAAGATCCATGGAGGAGTTGGTAGGTTAGCAAGAAAACTATCTGTCTCACTAGAAGATGGCATCAAAACAAGTGATTTATCCATTAGGCAGAATATTTTTGGCGTCAACCAATATGTAGAGAAGCCCGCAAGAAACTTCTGGATGTTTGTATGGGATGCATTGCATGACTTGACATTAATTATTCTTATGATATGTGCTTTGCTTTCCGTGGTTGTCGGACTTGCAACAGAAGGGTGGCCAAAGGGTATGTATGATGGGCTTGGAATCATACTCAGCATTTTCCTGGTAGTCATAGTTACTGCAGTCAGCGACTATAAGCAATCATTGCAATTTCGAGATTTAGATAGAGAAAAGAAAAAGATATTTATTAAAGTGACAAGAGATGGTTACATGCAAAAGGTTTCTATTTATGATGTGGTAGTTGGAGACGTTGTTGATCTATCAATTGGAGATATAGTTCCTGCTGATGGAATATATATATCTGGATATGCCTTGTTGATAGATGAATCAAGCTTGTCTGGAGAAAGTGAGCCAGTGTATATTTCTCATGAAAACCCTTTTGTGCTGGCTGGGACTAAAGTGCAAGATGGGTCTGCTAAAATGCTAGTGACTTCTGTTGGTATGAAGACAGAGTGGGGAAATTTAATGGAGACTTTAACTCAGGGTGGGGATGATGAAACACCTTTGCAGGTTAAGCTAAATGGTGTTGCGACAATTATTGGGAAGATTGGTTTGGCATTTGCCACATTAACATTCTTAGTCCTGTTAGTGAGGTTTATAGCGGACAAGGCCATTCATGTTGGCATACTAAATTGGGCTCCGGATGATGCTTTAAATATACTGGATTATTTTGCAATTTCTGTTACTATAATTGTTGTTGCAGTTCCTGAAGGACTACCTTTGGCTGTGACATTGAGTCTTGCATTTGCAATGAAGAAGCTGATGGATGAGAAGTCTCTTGTGAGACACCTATCAGCCTGTGAGACAATGGGATCTGCTAATTGCATTTGCACTGATAAAACGGGTACTCTGACAACTAACCATATGGTAGTTGATAAGGTATGGCTCTGTGAAGTATCTAAATCATTTAGAGGCAAGGAAACTGCTAATGATTTGAGAGGTGCGATGTCAGAAAATGTTATAGACATCCTTCTGCAGTGTATATTTCAAAATACTAGTTCAGAGGTGGTAAGAGGAACAGATGGTAAAAACACCATTCTGGGTACACCGACTGAAATGGCATTTCTGGAATTTGGCTTGGATTTGGAAGGACTTTTTGATACCAAACATCGAGATTGCAAAAAGTTAAGAGTGGAGCCCTTTAATTCAGTTAGGAAGAAGATGTCTGTCCTCATTTCATTACCTGGTGGGGTAATTCGAGCTTTCTGCAAAGGTGCATCAGAAATTGTACTACAGATGTGCGACAAGTTAATTGATAGTGATGGAAACACAGTCTCATTATCTGATGAGCAGAAAAAGAATATTGCAGATGTCATTAATACTTTTGCCTGTGAAGCATTAAGAACGCTTTGCTTGGCCTTTAAGGATATGCATGGCGATCATAATGGAGAAGAAATTCCTGCTGATGGTTACACATTAATAGCTGTTTTTGGCATTAAAGATCCAGTGCGGCCAGGTGTCAAGGATGCAGTTCAGACTTGTATAGCTGCTGGTATCAAAGTGAGGATGGTGACAGGAGACAATATTAATACAGCTAAAGCCATAGCTAAAGAGTGTGGCATATTGACAGAGGATGGTTTAGCTATAGAAGGACCAGAATTTCGCAGCAAGAGCCCTGAAGAAATGAAGGAATTAATACCTAAAATTCAGGTTCCATATCATTCTCTAGTAGATAATGCAATGACAATTTTACAACTTCACTGATTACCATTTCCAATTTCCCATGCTTGGAATGAAATGTCATGTCATTGAAGAGCGAGACCTTCCATGCAGTGAAAATTATTCCAACTGTGAATCAGTGAGGGAAATTGTTCAAGTTGTACATTGCCGTTGCATTGCTCTATTTTGACTTTTTGAGTATTGATGAAATATCTGAAACAACTATTTTATGTCAAGATATTTGTGTGCAGGTCATGGCTCGGTCTTTGCCTTTGGACAAACATACCTTGGTGACAAACTTGAGGAAAATGTTTAATGAAGTTGTTGCAGTTACTGGTGATGGAACTAATGATGCACCAGCATTGCATGAGTCGGACATTGGTCTAGCAATGGGTATTGCAGGCACAGAGGTATACATTATTTGTTCGTGATTATTTCTTGTTACCATGATTTAAGCACAGAATCTCATTATTTTCAGCTCATGTTTTTAATACGATTGGGCAGTTTCTATGATTAACATTATCATATGCCTGGTTTGGCGAATTGAAGAAAAAAATTCACGAAAGTAAGGTGCAAGTTGATGACACTTGAAAAATCATATATAAGTAATCAAAAGTCAAAATAACTGCAGTTTTTTTTTCTGCAACCATATGAGTTTTGATTTCAGCAGTTAAGAGTGGTTAAGCTTTAGTTTCATCAGCTGCAGTTGATATCCTACAAAAACCAGAATTACAAATTAATATTAGGGGAAAAATATAGAGAACAATGAAATAACTCCACTCAACTCAACTAAGACTTTATCCCAAACTAGTTGGGGTTGGCTACATAAAGCCTTTTCATCCATTCCGCTCTGCATAGGCCATACTTTCTAAAAGATGTTGAGATGGGGAATATTAAAATAATTCAAGAAAATATAATAGAGATTCTTCTAAAGTATATTATTTTGTTTATGGACCTATTGCCTCACTGATTTTACATTGAAATGATAATTTTTTAAATAAGATATTAATTTTCAAAAATATCTATAAAATTTAAAGAAATTGCATATATAGCTTGTACAATCTGCAGACCCATAATTTAGATTTGGCTTAAATCCTGGAACTGGTCAAGTTTTGTATTGAGTCAGGTCAGAATTGAAATATCCCAGTTTTGGTTCCCAGAGCTTTTGGTGGAACTTTGAACCATGTTTTTAACAATTCCATGTAAATATAATATTGTAAATTATGCTGTATATTTGTGGTGATTTTCATTTAACATATAATTTCTTCTTTTGTGCCATACATACATTCACAACTGTCTTCATTATATCAATGGTAGAAATGAGCTCAAAATTCATGACAAGGATAAACAGATGCATAACTATGTTTGACAAGAGATTCTGAGTGTCCTATATATTCCTTCAGTTTTTATAGGAAGCTCATAGTTTTCAACTGCAATGAGAAGCTTCAATACTATCATTTACCACAATTTCTAACCTTTGACCTGAAACAGGACATACCTTTTTTCTCATTATTGTGTCCATTGGGCTTTCTAATTCCTAAAAGAAAACTGAAATAATCAACAGATAAGATAAGCAAACCATCTTGAACTGAAACAATAGGCTGCTTAAGATAGCGAGACAGGTTTTAAAAAAGAAAGCAGGCGAACCTATACTTCATGTACCAAACTGTAACTGTATGTTCTGTATTGCTTTGATAAGCAGCTGGTGGACTAGATACTATAAGATAGGATGGCTACTGCTTGTAAATTTCTGTAGCCTTAGGCGCATGAAAAGTCTAACAACCTAAGTTAATTAATGATAACATGGCTCATGAAAGACATTTATGTGTAGTCTCGTAAAAGAATGATCTAGCTAATTCTTTCACTACAATACAGCTATGCAAGTGTGTTTCCACATTAAAGGGTTTGAAGATGCACCCTTGGTGTTTCTGAAAAACAATCTACATGCTTTTGTAGGATGAAATAATGAAAGGTTACTTAAGGTGATGAGTATGGGTAAGGAGCTTTATAACATGCTCCCACATGTTGTAACCTGAAATGAATGAGACATAGATTGACAGGCCTTGTTATATAGCATTCAGAGAACAATGTTTTCTGGTTCCGTATACCCTCTTACGAGTTCAAGCTGATTGCATTTATTTGAGAAGTTTGGATATGTTGAAGAGCAGCAAGGTTTTGTGATACCATAATGGAGTTGCTAGTGGCATGTTGGGCTACAGTTTTTAAGGGTACCTACCATGGTATGCTATATCTTATCAAACTGGGCAGTATAGGGCGTATTGTACCATACTGGTTGCATACCGGTACATAGTATAGATTGCATACAGACATTCGGTGCGCTGAACCGACCCTCGTACTGGGCGTACCGGCACATTGATAGGGTGGCACCGAAATGGATCTTGGTACCGAGATGGCTTACTTTGGTACTTGTTATTGTGTGCATGCGTACATTGTACCTATTGGGTATATTGTTGTATTGGCAACATAATTGCTTGGGTCCAACATCGGAGTACCTCCTTGAAGCTATAATCTGTTATTGCTGATACAAGTAATATTGCCAGATAGGAATGCGTTCCTTTTGCATATGCACTTTATGATGCCAATTTTTTAACTATTATTACTCTTACAATTTTTTTAATCAAGTGTTCCTTTTGTGTCTGTCTGTTTTGGGAAGGAGTATGGTGGGTTAAGTTGATTGTATATATAACCTTTGCATTTTATAAGCTTCTTGATTTGTAAATAATTTAGAAAGTTAAGAAAAGATGGTAAGAAAGCTTTGAGAATTTGATCTGTTCCTGGAATGACATGAACATTTTCATTTCAGAATGTGGTCAATAATAAGTTACACAACATTCTACTAAAAATTCTGCTGTAAATTCATGTCAGAATTTTGTTAACATTGTTGACATGTCTCTATTTACCTAAAGTAAGCTGATAATGTCATAACAAATGTTAATAGCACTCTAGAAATCAAAAATGTTGTCAAGTGCCCAATGTACATGAAAAATTTTGAAAATCAACGCAGTTAATTATTAGATACTCAACGTTTTCATGAGGATGGGCAGTGAAATTGCCCATTCCATATGAAAATAAAGTGAGAATTCCTTATCAGTTGAAAATTGAAGCCTCAAAATGGTTCGTCTGAGCTTTTGCTCCTATGTGATGATTTTCGGTCCAGTACAATTGTGAGAATTCTAAGTAACCATGATGCTGAAGCCTTGTTCTTCTATCTTTAAATTAGAAATTCTTTCTGCGTTATTATCACGTTAATAATTACAACTATTTTTAACTTCTTTATGTATAATCTTGAACCTGTATGTTATGCACAGGTGGCAAAAGAGAGTGCTGATGTGATCATAATGGATGACAATTTCTCTACCATTATTAATGTAGCCAAATGGGGTCGTGCGGTTTACATAAATATCCAGAAGTTTGTACAGTTCCAATTGACTGTTAATGTGGTTGCTCTGATGGTCAATTTTGTTTCTGCATGCATCACAGGTACTCCAAATCCTCATTGAAACTCTTTTCTTGTTGCCCTTGTAAGGACTATTAACTTGTTTTTCCTTTTAAATCACTTATTTCTCATGTTATTTAATTCTTAGGGAGTGCTCCACTCACTGCTGTCCAGTTGCTCTGGGTCAACATGATTATGGATACACTCGGTGCTTTAGCATTAGCAACGGAGCCTCCAAGTGATGAACTGATGAAAAGACCACCTGTTGGGCGGGGAGAGAACTTTATCACCAGGGTCATGTGGAGAAATATCATTGGTCAGAGTTTATATCAGTTGATTGTACTTGGACTTCTCATGTTTGATGGGAAACGGCTTTTGAAAATCAGGGGTCCAGATGCTGATTCAGTTCTCAATACATTCATATTCAACACATTTGTGTTTTGCCAGGTATCCATTTTAACTGTATTTTTTAAGTAAAATATGGAACATTTCTTGTAACTACAGCTCAGCACCATTATTGCATAGTTCTTCATTTTGGATCTCAACTGGCTGAACTTATAGTTTCTGCATGGCAGGCGTCTCTGTGTTTTGCTTATTCACAGAATTCTAATAATTGTTGTTTGGTTTTTGAAAATCTATGCATTTCACAGTACCCAGTTGAAATATCACCAGTTGTTTCTGTTTGCAATAAATCTCTTTTGGTATATAACTCTACTGGAATGCCAGTGCATAAGATAGAAAAGAGCAACAAGTCCCATTGTCAATAAAGAATGATTATATTGGAGAAGAGGTTGTGTGATGGTATATGGTTTCTAAGGTTATTACACTAAATACTTTCTTTATCATTGGCATTAGCAGACTACCTGGTTTGACGGAATGTTATAACAAGTAGACTTGGGGAGTTTTATCAGTTTATTCAATATAAAGACCAAGTTGAAATGGAAAACTTTATTCTAGAGTATGAAGTTTCTGTTTATGTGAAATTTATCTAATTTGAAGGAAGAGTTTAGTTCCGATTTATTGATCATTTTTCATTTGATAAGAAAAAGAAATTAATTACTCTACTACCTAATAAAGTATAATGTACATTCATTTGTATTATTACTGATATATTATTCCCAATAAGCTACTTTAGAGATAAAACTCTTCATAGTTTTTCAATATCCTTCCTACTGCAGTTCTCTTGTCCCAATACCTGTCTGCTGAGATGAGGCATGAATGTTTACACTTCATGAGATACATGAGGAGTATGACCTTGAAAATTATGTGTATGGTAACTTCATGAAGAAGTTATGAATGCAAGATAGAACTGAGGATTCTTGTACGTGCAATATTACAAGCATAAGTGATATTTTTTTTCTAATTTATTGGCAAGTTTTCTAAATATTCAAAATATTTACAGACATGGAAATGTCTTGAAATGTGCACATCTTTGATTGACATGTCTAATATTAAAGTGTTGTCATCATAATAAACATAGTCAGAGAGAAAAACAGTTTTAACTCTTGATGGTCCTGCACGACTAAATATTGTGGATGGATGCTTATTGAGGATGAGATGCAAATGTACTTTTAATGCAATAAGAACCATTAAAATGTGGTGTTGAGGATCACTTAATTACAGAAGAAGATAGTGGTGAAACTAAAAGGTTTATTGTATGTGCATCTCTGGTTGACATGTCTGACATGAACATATTAAGAGAATGTTGTCATCATATTAAGCATGTCGGAGAAAACAACAGTTTAAATCTTGACAATCATGCACGACCTAAATCTTGATAGATTCTTATTGAGGAAGTGCTGCAAATGTACAATTAGAGCAAATGTGGTGTTGAGGATTCCTCAATTATACAAAAAGATAATGGTGAACTTAAAAAGGTATATTGGAGGTCTTTTTGGTTATGTAGTAGATGAAAATGGAGGTATAACAACTAGAGAAGTCAACTATAAGGGTCATTTTAATGATCTAAAACAAGTTGATGTGGAGTTATTATGCTTTCTTTCTCTCCCCCCACCCCTTTTTGAGAGAGAGAGAGAGAGTAGGAGAAGCAGATGCAGAGTGCCTTCTTCCTTTGTTGGGTAAAGGCAAGAATCACAGGCCTCTAGTATCAACACTTAATCATTAGCAACTCTTCAATTGTGCACCTTATTTCTATTGTTGAATGATTTTATTTTCAATGCAAAGATAAATGGCTAAGCTCTTCCTATTTCAAATGCCTTTCCTAAACAAATGACAGCTTACTCTTCAATGCTTTACTAATGTATCGGCTCTATTAGGTTCTTCAACTTCCAAATTTTTCCTTACGAAAAGGTGCAGTTTCTTATGTCTTGCCTTTACCCTCTTTTCTCATCTAGGCTCTAAGTTTAGGAGAATCATGAAGGTTGGCTGCCCAATTTCATGAGCTTGGTTTGCATAACCAATAAAGTATGTCCCTTTAATTATCCATTAGTTTTTAGGTTCATGAAAAGCATCTATATCACTAAAATAGCCTTGTTTCAAATTTGGACCTATTGAGAACCAAATGTGCAAACTGCAGAACTTTCCATAATGTTTGGATGGATCAGACCTTTACTCAGAGACTTAGTGATGCTTGCTGGATGCATAAAAAATTATAGCAGATGTATTATTATGCTTTATAACCTTTATTAACCAATATTTTCCAAACTAATTATCTATGATATCTATGTTACAAACTACAAGGATACCAAGATTTTTCCATGGTGGTTAATAAGTTTATAATGGTTCCCATCTTGATGGGTTTCTCTATTCTTATTGTTGTCATTTTTCTTGTTGCAGGTGCATATTTGTTATGAAGGTCTTGATATCCATATATGATATTACTTATATGTATGTAATTAAACACAAATTATAAAACTTATATCTGCGCTGCCTATCTTACAATACATAAGTACAACCATCTCGTGCCTAACTTTCTCTAGGTTTTTTCTAAAAAAAATATAAAAAGAGATACAGACATGGGGTTCTATTTATTATAAAGTGATATTAGGCTTTCTAAAGATAAAACACATTTGCTCTTCTAGATAGTTTGATCCTACTAGCTTATCTAGGTTCTATTCCCTGATCTCATCGTTTTTGGTGGCAAAAGTGGTGACAAAATGAATTGAAAATCCACACTGATCTGGTGCATTATAGAATGTGTAGGTCAGGATTTAACGGTTTTGATGATTACATCATAGCAAAATCTCATATCATGCCATTGAAACCATCTGGAAGATGGGGTGACACAAAACACAGCATCCCCATAAATCTGCAGTGGACTGTCAGGTGAGTTCACCTCCAATTCCCTATTGCAAAGGGAATGTACACTTTTCCAACAAGCCTCTCTCTCTCTCTCTCTCACACACACACACACACACACACACACACACACAGAGGCACTGCTCATGCATGCTATTTATAGTACACCCCTATGCCTTGCTAGATGCTTGAATTTCTTGTTGAGAGTACTAGCAAGTTTCAAGCTAATTTATTGGAGTGAACATTTTTTTCAACTTTGTGCATATCTTGCCAGATGCTTGAATTTCTTGTTGAGAGAACTAGCAAGTTTCTTGCAATTTCATTGAAATAAACATTTTCTGCAACTTTGTGCATATTAATTCTGAGAAGAAAGGAAACTGTACCCGACCAGGGATGGACGTAATAATAAGAACATATGATTACCATTTGCTCCAAATTCAAGATGTTCTACCCTAGTTCATGTATACTTTTCCAGGCTGTAAACTGTCCCGTGCATGTTTCCTAGCATATTTTGTTAACATTTTCATGTCAATGGACATCAAGAAGAATAATCATTATAGATATTCAAAAGGTGTCTTCTAAAAGATTAAGCTAAACTTTCTAGAAGTTTGGTGGTGTTTTATCATCTTTTGGATGTTAGTGGAATAATAAATGTGTCCGGTACATGTTAACAGCATGTAAAAGAACCAATGTGGGGTCTCACAAAGTGCAACTAGCTATCTTCACTATATATTTTTGAAATCCTGAATATATTTCCAGTTTAAGTTTTCTTTTTTTTGTTTAATTATGGCTGTGAAGCAGCTTATGATCATCCTGTTTATTTGTTTTCCTTCATCAGATTATTCGATCATTGCAAATTTATTTATTTCTAAACCGGTTCTTATTGCTTCAGGTCTTTAATGAAATAAATAGCCGGCAGATGGAAAAGATTAACGTGTTCCGTGGAATATTCAGCAGCTGGATCTTTTCAGCTGTCTTAGCTTCCACTATCATATTCCAGGTAATAATAGTGCAGTTCCTTGGTGCTTTTGCAAGCACGGTGCCGCTGAGCCCACAGCTATGGTTGCTCAGTATACTAATTGGAGCCATCGGCATGGTCTATGCAATCATCTTAAAGTGCATTCCAGTAGAACTAAACAAGCAGCCGGTTTGCGATCAAAATGGTTATGAGCCAATCCCTAGTGGTCCAGAAGGGGTGTAAGGAAACAAAGTGAGTTGTTCATCATTTCATAATATCATGGTTTATAGATATTTTAGGAGCTATTCAATTATTATAATATACGCACTATATTTCAAATCATCATTCCATGCTTACAAACTCCCTCTGTTTTGCAAGGGTTTTGTTTGGATGTGATAGTTTCTAGTTCGAATTAGTTGATGAAGTCAATACTAATTTGGAAAGGTTGCTTTTGCGATTCTGTTTTCTTGCTGTAAAACAGAAAAGAAGTAAAATTCTTTTTGGCAGTTAAATATTGACTTTTTATGTTTATGCATCTACTTGAGTAGAATTTGATGATAAATTGTAGATTATCAGCACTTGCTTTCTGTGGTGACTTCTCCATGTTTCTACTTTATTATTGTTGTTGTTTGTGATGGGTCTGTGGTTGTTTTGAGTTGGCTCAGGAGGTATATAGTGTCTCTTTCTTTTAAAAAAAAGAAAAAGAAAATAGAGGTTTTAATTACTTGGCAGGAGAGCACACGAAAACGAAAAAAGAGACTTGTAATCCAACCCACCAGCCTTCTGCTTTCCTGTGGAAACACTGTATGGAGTTAATTTTATGCAACCCTATTCTATTGGCATAGCAGCATTCTTCAGAAATGATCTGATTTCTCAGATGTCTCTTGTCCTGACAATACTGTTGGTGTATATAAGTTTATAAATTATTAATATTTTAAATTAAAAGTTTATTCTTCCAACTGGTTGGCTCTTGGGGTTTCCAGCAATAAAATATAAGAAAATGTTTTTTTTTGAAATTTGCATTATAACTAGTTTTATGGTTTCCAGTAGAGGAAATTGATGTGACAAACAATATGAAATTGAAGAACAGAGACTACCGTTGAGAAAGAATCCCAATGCGGAAGATGGGAAATGAGATCGTACAGAAAAATATGTGATAGGAAGCATATGGAGATGTGATATAAATCAAAGGAAAACCATTGAGAAACTTGGTATGAGTGAATTCTCGCTGTTTTTTTCAAGTTGAATTCCCTTTGAATAAGTTTATAAATGTTTTCGAACTCCTCTCTTGCTAATATTTGCTCTCTTGTAAGAAAATGAAGTCAAGGGTGCATTGAATCATATGAAAGGAGTGGATGCAGACCATTAAGAAGAATCATTAATTTATGCTTTTTTTCCTTTTCCTTTTGTTTTGAACCCGCCCCCCTCCTCTCTCTCTCTCTCTCTGTGCGCGCGCGTCTCGTTTCTTCCCCAACTTTGGACTTTAGATCTCTCAAAAGAGCCGCATTGGTTTCAATTCGCTTTCACAAAAAACGCATACTTCAGCGGGAAAGGGTTTTTATCCATCATGGTTTTAGTGGATGCGATAGACTCAATGTTGGTGGGACGGGATACCATCTCAAGTGTTGGAACATAAATGTCTCGCCGTGTCCTATCTTGGAACATTTCCTATCTCGAGTATCAGGATAGACGAGAAAACTAGAACAATTCCATCCCACAGGATTTAAAACATTCAATGCATCGTTGTCTGGGGAAACACCATTTATTTTCATTTGGTTTTGCAATGCTTCGAGCCTGCCTGGAATGACTGGTTAGTTGGAGTCCCAAGACTAACCAGAACCCTCGAGCAATCACATTTTCCAAGTGGTGGTATTGCAGCCTCTGGTTGGAACAGAACTAGTATTTTGTGAATTTACAGCGGAGCAGCCAAGCAATCCGTTTCGGCCTTATAGTACAAGAAGGCCCAGCATATCCTTGTCTAGGATCCGCTTTGGGTAGAACAGAAATTTACCTATATGTAAAATTTCAATCATGGTACGCCGTACCGGTCCAAACTAAATGGTACATGATGTACCATATTATTTTGGTACCTGGTACGGATGACGTACCAAATGTCGGTCCGTCAAAAAAATTTCGTACCATATATACGATGCTAGTGTAGCACCGGTACGGGTCCAGTACTTAGACGACAAATATCGATTTTAACTTTGGGCTGCTCATCTTATACATGTACAAGCCTGACTCGGCAATGTTTGATGGTGTCACTTTGAGCTTATTGAACAGGACCAGCATTATTGACACATAAACTTAGTGGGAGCGAGATTAGAGACAATGTTGACCATAGAAATTTGTAATATATAGCTGACTAGTTTATGCATGTGTTGGGCATTGGCCTACTGACTTGATCGAGTGAGTGCACTTGATATCAACTTTTCATGCACTTCATACTTATAGTCAGACTTGATCAATAATAGATTAGTTTATTTAGATGAATTCCTAGTTTTCCTGCTCTACTAGATGGCTAGCTTAGATCTAGAAACCAGTTTTCATAAAACCTAACTATGATATCAGACTGGATCAGATACCACATAATTAAAAAAATAGATCTCCATGTTGTTGTCACTTAAAAACTAGATACTTTAAGAGAGCGATTAGCTTACTAACAAAGTACTTAGTCTTTCTTTGCCTCCACGTTATTTTCAAATTACTTTCTCTCTTCGTAAACTTTAAAGGCTTTGATTGGACATATCCAATCACCATATATATTTTATATCAACCACATAGATGGAGTTGATAAATATATAAATTGAAGGAAGATAGAAATGTGATAAATTGGTGGAGGCCATTGTTTTCCCATCCCTGAGTTTTCTGAGACACTGGTACCCAATTAAAAAGATGGACTTCAGACCCCCGTAAATCTTGGAACCATGGAATCTAGAGACTCCCTTGGCCCCTCGGATGCCTTTGTCCTTTCTCCTGCTTTCTTCCTTCCCTCTACTATAGCCTATAGGCTTGTGTTTAGTAACACATCGTGCATGCGTTAGGGAGGTAAGAATTGGTAACCAAGCTAAAAAAATAAAAAAGAAATCTACAGCATTCCAATCTATGTAACTAAGAAAGATTTAGTAATCCTGCTTCTCATACTTCATTTTCTACTAAAGCCAATGGTCAGCCAGCTATTGAAACATGGAACTGTTGATAGCACGGAGCCAAACAATTTCCTCTGATTCTCTTGCCTCCCTCTCTTCCTAGAAAGCATGACTAGAGAAAAGGATAGATCCTTATGTTGCTGTGCAGGTTGTCTTCTTGACTCTACCGGGATTCAGATTATTTCAGAACAGGCCTATGAATACAAATGGTATAGATTAGTAATCGTGGCTCACCATCTATATTTTGAAATCTATGAGGCTTCAGCTCTAGATATATATTGACACAGCTATCTGATGGCACTAGGGTGCTGGCAGCTCAATGAGATCATTATATGATTCTAACAGTTCAGTTTTTTGGCACCTCATTCCTATGACTTTGTGAAAGTAAACTTACTACCTCTTCATGGAAAAATGGAAGGGCTGGGACTGGGTTCCAATTCAGAAACTACATGGGTTTACTTTTTTATGCCAGATCAAGGTCCTTTTTTGCCCATCAAATCACAGCAAACTAATTAAAATTTAGGATATTTGATGGTCATAAACTACTTAAGGATAAAACTTGCTAAAATGCAATCCAATATCCGAAAATCTTATGGTTCTTTGTGACCTTTTTTTTAATTTTATTTTAATGAACTCGACCATATAAAAAAATAAAATAATTATAAACTATGTTGGGTCTTTGAGTTGCTTGTTTCCCAATAGGATCACCTTAGGTGATTTAACGGTTTGGAGGTTAAACCTGAACTCATCCATTTATAATTGAATTATCTAAAGAAACCCCATCCAAATCCATTTACTCAAAGCGGGTTCTTGCAGGTTGGCGGATGTAGGTCAAACTTTGCCACCTAGCTCTAAGTACGGTTGTCTTAAGTCACCCTAATATCTTAGCTCAACCTGCTGCTACGTAAGGCAATAATGGAATCAATTGCCTATGGAGGCTTGAGTGGTATATGATACTCGGAAACATAATAATCCCACTTGATTATTTTTATAATAATGGAATATTGCTCCAAATTAAGTTTTCAATGACCTTATTAGATTGAAATCAAATTTGCTATTTACGTTCCAAATTCTTATCCATCAAACTCGGTTGTAGTTATGTTTGAACCACAAGAATATATATATATATATATATATATATATATATATATATATATATATATATATATATATATATATATATATATATATAGAGAGAGAGAGAGAGAGAGAGAGAGAGAGAGAGAGAGAGAGAGAGAGAGAGAGAGAGAGAGAGATTATATATGTAGTAAGGAATATAAAGAGAATTGGGTACATAACTTGTGTTAATTCTGTTTCATGTTTGGATTCACATATTTTTCTCATGTATTCTCTCCTTAACTCCCTCTCCTGCCAAAGCCAAAATCCTAGCCGATGCTTAGATTTTAATTATCTTTCAATTAAATTGATCATAAATATAAATTTAAAGGCATTTCAAAAGCAAGGTTACCCTTGCTTAGAGTGTATATGATATCCAAAATTTGATAACACGACTCGATTATTTTATAACAATGGGGTGTGAATTCAAATTAAGTTTTTAATAGTGTTGTCATCCCTTTTCTCCGTCTTGTTTCGGGCGAGCCAGGAAACTTGGGTTCTCTAAATAGCTCGATCGGTCAAGGTGGAATGGTGGAGTGCTAAGCTTTGACTAAGAGAGGCTTAGATGTGTATACCAAATATGTCATGTTAGCCAAAAAGGTATAAGTCGAATGGAGGATAGAGTAGCATAGATCTAGATACCTTAACTTCAAAAACTTTCACTATTGTCACACTATTATTCCAAGTAGATGGATATGGATGGAGGTATGACATTGGGTAATGATGGAAGTGCAGCGGGCAATGGCAATTGTGTAGCATTGTACTACAATAGAAAAGCTAAGTTACACATATTCTTAGGATAAAATGATACAAAAAAAAAAAAAGATAAATTGAATAAATTGATTGTTCAAAGGTGCAACATATTACAATGTTACTTATTTATACTAATACATAGTAACTACCTATAAATACAAAAACTGTCCACTCCAATGATTGTTTCTCACATCTGGTCTCCCTTTCTGGCGATTTTGGTAACTAATGTTGGTTACCAACTACACACATGTTCATCATAATCCAATAATTGTAAGACTAACAAGCATCCCTTATTAGTCCCTCCATATCATTCATTTCCTTCGGTCTATCCTTTCATGTCAAGATTGGCTGCTTTTCTAATTGCTATGCAACAAGATCTTTTTGTACTTTTAGATAACTTTAGGACCAATTTGTTTGCCCTCATGGCTGATTGTGGCTATTTTAATCATTCAGCCTGTGTGGTCAAAATTTCTGACTTTGGTCGTCTCTTTCATACTTGACAGGATTCATCATGACTGAATCATATCAATCTTGCAAGAATTACATGACTTTCATGCATCCAACTTACCTAACGTGGCATTTGCTCATTGTTGCTTGTTAGGTGGCTGATATATTATGTAAACAATGTCCTCTTCATCTTGTTTGTCGATGATCAAGAGGCTAACGGGATGTCCTTATCATTTTCTCGATAAATTCATATCGAAAACCTGCAGTCATGATCTTGACCGAGTACCATTCCTTTAACTAGAGCATCCCCTTTAGTAAATTGTCTGTACCGCTTCAAACTGTCTACTCTTGCTGTGTTTCTTTTTACGGACTTATTTTTTGGTATCTAAACAGTCCGTATATTGTACAAAGGATCTACCATATTTATAGAAATCTAGTTTTATTCTCTACATTGATGGAGATTTTATCTCATTTTTTGTGAGAGCACGCCTCATCCTATAAATATGTTTGCATCATTCTCTTTAGTGCTCATTCTTTGTTCTATTTGACTAGTCTTATGCCTCCCTTGATCTTTTTTAATTATAATGATGAGAGTAAGAATTGGTGAGGGCGACTCGTTCGTTTTGACCACCCGATTTCCAATCGGCATATTGCAACAGATTGGGGCCTTGCTCTACCCAATTGGAATATTGTTATCCCTAATTTTCCAATTGGACAAGTTGGTATTTTATCACTAGCATATGGTTAATCCTATGCCCTACCTTTTTTGAGCAGATTTGAGCAGACTTCTTTATATTTCTAATTCTATCAGCTATGTCGGTATGCAATCCTTCTACCCACATCACTTATTTTGCCCTTCTTGCTATCAATGATGAATTGTGGTGGATAGAACATCAGATCCTTCTAACTCTCCACCAAAATAGTGAAGGGCTTCTCATCTTAAGTAAAGTGAGCACCATGATAGTATTAGCCTATTTGGCCTTGTATTCATATATGTATAACTATTTATGTTAGCCAAATGTAATAAAGTAGCAGAACCTCTTTCTGCACCTTATGCGTATTTATTCTCCATCGACGCTAGGCTTATCTTTCAGCGAATCGGACCGATGATCTCCAACACATGCTAGCCAGAGCTTCTAATACCAATCATTCATTAGCCAACAAGGAAGAACAACATTGAAATCCTCTAAGCAAATTGTGATTGATGTTCACAAAGCATAACACCTAAAGGAAAGAACAAATACAACTTGAACGCTAACAAGGGAAAATCTAGTCCCTAAGTGTAGCCCGAAAATAACTATAATCTTGCAAATTTCTTCCCCTGAGTATTTGCCTCTAGGTTGATGCCTCTAGCTCTTCAAAAAAAGTGGGAAAAATTCAAAAGAGTCGTAAGAGGACTATAGAAGAAAGTAGTGCAATACTTTTACATCGGCCTCTTGGCCAAAACTAAAGAGAATGTACTGTTTACTATAATATAATATTATTATTTACTCCATTTTTAGATCGAATTCACCACTTCTCTGATCTTTTAGTGGTTATTTCGTATAACACTTAGAGCTTTATTATCCCTAGTCCACATAAAGCTCTTTTATCATCTATAATGCTGGGTATAAGGCCGAATCAGTCCTAACGTTGTTATGTTGCCCTCTAACATGTGGGACATTCACTGCAGAGAAAATTTCTGAAAGCTTCTTTTGATAAGGCTATCCTCCAGCTTTTGTGTTGTATACAACTAGTATTATAAAGTCGTCAGACTTTTACCCTTTACTTTTGGGCAAGTGATCAAGAGCTATTATTGGTAAGGATTTGACGACTTTACCATCAACACTTTGAATCTCTCTACGACCGACACTCTATGGTTTCGGCCAGGTACTAGCCAAAACATTATGTGATGATTTGGTTTGCTGCAACTCTATTGATGTAACTTCTGCAATAGCTCGGTCAGTAAATTCCAAGTCCTCCATGGTATAGTCTTCGGCTATTACCTTCTAATGAGATGAAGTCTCCAACTCTAGTTCCTTATGCAGTGCAGTACTTTTACATGCTGACTAATAAGCCGATTTGTCCATCAGAAGAATGGAGAGGTTGTCATCAACATAGGACTTGTCGATATATACTGTGTCTTCGTGAATCGGCTTTTAATCATAAAAACAAGTTTTTCAAACTGCCTCGCTATAAGAGTTGAAGATGCTACATACCACTCCAAAAGTTGCCCCAGTATAGTAGCCACTTTTTTTGCAACTGCTTCTGTGGCTTCCTTTGATAGTGGTATGATGGCATCTATGCAATTATTATGTTGGAAATAACATGATGATGACTGTGTAGTGTCCCATCAGAGATAATGTGACGACTATATAAGATCCCATAGAGCATGCCAGAAAGCTTGTTGGTCAAGATAGAAGGGAGCCGCATCAAGCTTTGATTGGGCGAGGCCTAGATACATGCATGGGCATGCCACCGATATTGGGTTAGCTGGAAATATGTGGGTTGAATGAAGGATAGAGAGTAGCATAGGTCTAGGTGCCTTGACATTCAAGAATTTTTACCACCGTTATACCACCAGTTAAAGTAGATGGATATGGATGGGAGTTTAGCGCCGGGCTATGATGGAAAGGGTGTAGCATAGGGCTACGGTAGGAGCATAGTACTAAAATATGGAAAGGATGTAACATTGGGCTATGATAGGAAAGCTTATCCCTACTCATAGAATAAAATGATAAAATAACAATAAATTGATTGGATTGATTGTCCAATAATCTAATCTGATAAACTGTAATTCCACTAATTTATACTAATACATTATAATTGCTCACAAATGTAATAATTATCTACTCAGATGGTTGTTTCTCATATCTAGTCTCCACTTTGGTGGTTTTGGTAACTCACATTGGTTACCAACTACACACACCATCATCAAAATCTTCTAACTGTAAGACTAATATGCATCCCCTATCGACCCTGGCACATCGTTCATTTCCTTCGGCCTATCCTTTCATGCCTTGCATTGGTTGTTTTCTTGATTGCTCTGCAACAATATCTTCTTTTTTTAAAGATAATTTTGGGACTAATTCGTCTCCCCTCGAGATTGATCACAGCTATCTTAGTCATTGGCTTGTGTAGCCAAAATTTCTAACTTTGGCCATCTCCTTCATACTTGATAAGATTCATCATAATCAAATTCTATCCATCCAGCAAGGATCATATATCTTTCACCCATCCAACTTATTCTACATGGCATTTGGTCATTGCTGCTTTTTAGGTGTCTGATATGTAGTGGAAACAAAACTTCCCACATATTGGTAGTCGATGATATAAAGGTTGATAGGATATTTGTTATCATTTTCTCGGTGACTACAATTTGAAAATCTACAGTCACGATCTTGATTGAGTACCGTTCTTTTTATTGGAGCATCCTCTTCGGTAAACTCCTTGTACCTTCTTCATTCCTTCAAACTATCTATTCTTGTCGTGTTTCTTTTCATAGACTTATTTTTGGATATCTAAATAGTCTGAACATTACTCAAAGGATCTACTATATTTATAGAAATCCAATTTTGTTCTCCATATTGATGGGGATTTTATCTCATTTTTTATGAGAGCAAGACTTGTCCTATAAATAACCCCTACGCCATTCTCCTTAGGGCCCATTTTTTCTTCTTTCTGACCAATCTCATGCCTCCCTTTAATCTTTCTTTAATTACCACGGCGAGATTAATAATTGGATTGGGCAACCTATTCGTTTTGACCATCTGATTTCTGACTGGCATATCACCATAGATTAGGGCCTTATTTCAAGCAGTTTATGATTGAAATATTGTCATCCCCGACTTTCTAATTCTGCAAATTGGCCTTTTTATCATCGGCTTATTGCTGATTGAGTGCTCCAACTATTTCGAGCTGATTTGAGTAGACTTCTTTATATTTCTACTTTTGTCAAGTACATCCGCATCCAATCCCTCAGTCCACCTCATCGTAGGGTAGGGGTGGATCTGGTACGTCATTACTGATATATGTCCTACAAATGGAATAACATAACCATATTTGCCACATGCCTGCCTCAGTGCAGAGTTGGGCAGGTAGAGTTAGATGGAATGGGTTGGGGCATAAGTGACGCTACAAAAGAATCATTTTTTGCATTCAAATCAAACAAATAAAAAAAATATATATCTCATTATTTCACATAACATTATATAAAATAAGAGTCTAATATATAGAAAATAACAATGCAAATTTTGAATAATAATAGAAACCCTAAATAAAATATTATTTTCTAGGAAGCCAAATGTTCCTTAACTAAGAAAAGCAACCAACTAAAAAAATAAACAGCTAAGCATGTATCTTGTAGCCTATTATGATGAGACGTTCAATCCAATTATCAAATCCGTCACAATTCACACTATTCTTTCTCTTATAGTTTTTGAAGGTTGGCTCATTGAACAGCTAGATATCAAAAATGTATTCCTCCATAAATATTTACTTAAGGATATTTATATGAAACAACCTCCTAGTGTCACTGATCCAAACCATCCCACTTATGTTTGCAAGCTACGACGATCTCTTTATAGTCTTAAATAAGTACCACATGCTTGGTTTCAACAATTGAGCTCTCACTAACATACTCTTGGCTTGCGTGGGTCTAAGGCTGATGTCCCACTCTTATCAAGCATACTAAAGAACATATGGCACTCTTTTTGGTTTATGCCGATGATATTATTCTTATTGGCACTTCTACTACTTCATGGATGATCTTATTTCTTCTTTATAAATTGAATTCGCTACAAAGGATCTAGGCCCTCTTCACTATATTTTGGGCATTGAGGCTAAGACCAATACTTTTAGATTTCATCTAACCTAATCAAAGTATAATTTTGATCTTCTTCTTAAAACCAACATGGATAGTTCTAAGCCAATCTTAATGCCAATATCTACTGGGTCCCAACTCCCAACTACCTCATTCTGATAGTTTGCCACTTTCTTATCTAGTCTAATATCGTAGTGAGGTTGGTGCGCTTCAATATCTTACTTTTACGCATCCTGACATTGCCTTTGTAGTCAGCCAAGTATGTTAGTTCATGCATAGGCCCACTTTCATGCATTGGCTTGCAGTCAAGTGTATTCTTTGCTACTTGAAGCATATCACTGACTATGACCTTTATTTAACCAAAGGTTCATCCTCTTCTCTTCATGCATATTCTGACACCAATTGGATCGGTAATTCTAATGACTGGCATTCTATAACAGGCTTCAATATTTTCTTGGTCCTAAGCTTATATCTTGGATTGCTAAAAAGCAATGCATTATGATACGATCAAGTATCAAATCTGAATATAGAGGGCTTGCTAATTTTACCGTTGAACTTATTTGGATTCAATTTTACTACAAAAATTGGGTATCTCACTTTCTCAACCACCTATATTTTGGTGTGATAACTTGCCTATCATATATCTCACTGCCAATCCCATGTTTCATGCTTGGGCTAAGAATATTGAAATTGACTTTCATCTTGTTAGAGAGAAGTGGCTTGTTGTCAGCTTCATATTCGATTCATCTCCTCTAATAACCAACTCGCTGATATATTCACTAAAGAATTTGTCTCTCAACACTTTCAATAGTTGTATCCCAAGCACCTAGTGGTACCCATCTTGACTTGTGGCAGGGGGTGGGTATGTTAGTGGTATCTTCATCTCACCCCCATATCAAGCCATATATCATGGATTTATGATTTGAAGAAATTTGAATTTGAATTTTGAACTTTAAGGTTTGAATTTTGAATTTTGAATTTTGTACCGAACATAAATTTTGGATTGCTCGTAGGGATCTATTTGTTATTTCTTTCTATCTTTCTATCATCTTAGTTGTAATCTTTTGTATATTTTCAACTATAAATATACTTGATGACCATCCCACAATATTGAGATAGAAAAGCTTCTCACAATTTTTTTTTCTACATATACTTTCTTTCTCACATACACGATTAATCTTCTCATAATTGATTACAATACTTTTTTCTCCATTATCCTCATAATTATCACAATCATACAAGCTTGTATATAGTCGAGGCGGGTTCAGGATAGGTATTGCCATTATCTACACTTGCCTTGGATCCATTGCAGATTTTAGAATGAAGACCCATTCCGCCTCGAACTCTAGCGGGTCAGATAAAACTTGGCCCATCAGGATCGGAATAGGTTGATACTCAATGTGGCGGTGTAAATTGCCACCTCTAGGTGCCAACTAGTTTTCTTGATTAGCTTTTTTGGGCATGAATGCATGATGTGATTTCAAACTACCAGTTGTCATTCAAGATTTCTCTTTCTATACCTTTTAACTATTTTAAAATAAATACTTTAATCACTAAATATTATACCAAGAAACAAAATCAGTACTAATTTCAAATTTTTAGTGGACAGTGGCTAGCTAAGATTGGTATCAAATTACAAGGTATATCCCCCCAAGATGCTTGCTCACATCAGTACCTCTCTCAAGCTTCATAAATGGGGCAGATATTTTGGATATTTTGTTCATTTGAGATATCCGAACATCAAGATATTTTGGCTCCACCACAATTTGCCTCTCCTATTCTCCTCGTTTGCAATCCCAACAAGGCTACTACCCTCGAGCCTAAGCTAACTTTCTTAGCCAAGCATTAACACATTTGCTCACCTCTAGCCGAACCGAGCTGAAGGGATCTACTAACTATAAGTCCTCTTATGCAGCCTAACGAAGTTAGAAAAATAGTACATGTTGATGTTTCATGATGCAATTGGTCCTCCCATAAGGTTGTGATGCTAGTGACTAGACCTATTTATTGGTTGGGTCGGGCTGGGTTCGAATTAGGCTCAGCCCCATGTATGACCAAAATTAGCCAAGGTCGATCCAACCCGGCTCCCAGGCTCGAGCCGGATAGCTTCAGGCTTTAGGTTGCGTTTTGTGCCTTTTCATAAAAAATCTTACTAACACAAATCAATGCCCCGATCATTTCTTTCGCCCTTAATATCAAGTCCAGTCCCAATCCTTCCTTTCCTCTCACTCTGATATGGCTGTGAGAGCAAGAGGGAGGTCATGGAGGCGGCTATCCAATTCGACCTCAGCCATTTAAGAGTGAGAGGGACGTCACTCTCCCGACCAGCCCTTGAACCCAAGTAACTCTTTCAGGGTGGAAATCCATAGACTCTCCGATCGGACCTCAGCCTAATAGCAGAAAAGTTAGTGTTGGTGAAGAAGCTGAAGGCCACAATAGCCTCGGCATCGAGGAGGATCGAGTTCCATCCTACAAGGAAGCCTTTCTCCCCTATCATTGACTCCGAGCCCTTGTCCCCTTCTCCCCCAAAAATTTCTACCTCAAAATCCTAAAGGCCAACTTGGATTCTTACTAGCAGGCACTGAGCCCTAGGAAACCTACAACAGTGGCAATATCGGAGGAAGAGGAGATTGGATTGCAAAGAGTTCTACAAGCATGGAATTGATCTGGCGGTCGGAAGCGGCTCAATATATTTGGGGCCCAAGGCGAACTCACTAAGAGGGGTTTTTTTTCTTTCTGTTTTGTCTTGGAGGCTTTCCCTGCAGTGGGCCAGCCTATATTGAACTCACTAAGGAGGGCTTTTCTCCTTTCTGTTTTGTCTTTGAGGTCTTTCCTGCCGTGGACCTTCTTTGGGCCAGGGCCTTAGGCGACCGCGTCAGTCGCCTAAGAGTTGGGCTTGCCCTGTATGGAGCTCAACTTTAGGATCACCTTCTAGTTTCGAAGGAGAAGAGACAAAAGGAGAAGATGGATTTGGCTTGGGCTAGGTCGATTTAAACCGAGCCCTATCTATTTAAATGAAGGGGCTTGAATTTTAGATCTGAGCCGTTCTACCGGATTTAAGAATCAGATTCAGATCTGTCTGAAATGCTTTGCATTTGGATGTGTTGGACGGCCTGCACGGCGTTTGAAAAGGCCCATCGACTATGTAGGTGAGATTGGGCCATGAGGTATTTGTTACTATAATTAGAGTAAGGGAATACGCGTCTATACCACGTCCCGAAATTTAAACATGGGACGGCAGTGTTTCCTTTATTAAAAAGTATTACAATTTTAACATTTTTTTATTTTAATAAGTTGAAAAGTTTTACGCCGTTAGATCGAAAATCCAACGGTTATGAGGGCCTCGGTATTGCTTCCAGAAGAACAAGTCTCTCCTCTCCCCCGCTTTGCATACCTCGGTCCTCGGGTTTCTGCGGCCTATCGACTCTGAGACCGGAAGATCGCTGCAGGCTTCAGAGGTCATCTCTTCCGCTCTCTTTTCTATCGATTTTTTTTCCCTTACTGATTCTATTTTACTTCGATCGCTCTAAGTATTTGTCTTAATTTTGTAATTGCTATAATTGCTTGATTGATTTTGTTTGGATTTTAATGTGTTTCTCTTTGACCCGATCTTAACCTGTTGCTTCTTTGATCTGGATTTCTATTTGGATTGCTCTTGGATCCGGTTTAGATCCATGAGTATGTATTGGTGATTCTTGGTTGCTATGAATTTCCTTTTTCTTTTTGCGAGGAGAATCCTAGATGTGATTCCTAAATGCTAGAGTTTTCAGTTTTTATTTTAATTTTGTGTCTATTTGTTCTATGTTTTGTTTGATTCTGTTGGTTTGTATGGGATTTCTTAAAGACCCCAAGGCAAATAGAACCCGTAGGAAACTCGAGTTCCTTTTGGATTTCCATCTTGATCAATGACGACCGCTGCATTGTCGTCATATCGTATTATCATGCCGTTGTCATGTTTGAATTCTTTTGGCGAAACGACACTGCATTTATGTCAAGCTCTATAATTCATAGTCTCAAATAATATTTTGCTTTTAAAGTACTTCTAAAAGGTGCGTGCAGTCCCCAACCAAGTATCATTATGAATTTTTTCTTGCAGTGAATGGGTTCGGTCGCTTTTAACTTAGGTTTTTTCTTTTTAACATGAAAATTATAACTATTTATTTCTTATCATCAGCAGGATGGAGTAACAGAGTGCTACTTATGGTGTTACACTGAGTGGATTTTCTGCTGAGATCGTATCGTGAAGGACTGGAGAAACATGTCAGGACAGTCAATATCATTACCTGTCCATTTGAAAGCAAATCAATTTTGGGGATTGATCTTTATTGCATTTGGGTTCATTTCATTTGTGGGATTTTCCTATGCTGCTATACTATCCAAGCTTCTTCCACAATCTGAGAATATATTTTTATCTGCCATTCAGAGTGACAGGTATGAAATTGTAGAAGATGTGCATTTACTATCTTATCATCTTAGATTGGTCCTGAAATTAGCATTATCTCACTAGCCATTTGAATGCCATTATTTTGGATATGGATAATTCATTGTTGAATATTGAAATATGAGTATCGTCTGTTCTGCTTGTACACTGTGAAAGTGTATGGATGCCTCATTGTTAAAGTCTATTTGAAATAGCGTGGTATGCCATGATGTTTGGGCTTGACTTAAAAGATGATTTATTGTCTAGCATCAGATATATTTTAAGAACAGGATTGGCAACTAGTGACTTCAACTGTTGATAAGATGTGTTCAAAATGTTATATCTCCTAAGACAAATATAGGGAAGAAAATACTGCAAAGTTATGTGGATGGGAAGTTTGCCAATGTCTGCAGAAAGAAGTGGAGATGTAACGATTTTGTACACCATGGTTTAGAGCAACTGCTGCGGCCGCATGTTGGGGACCTAATGTTGGACAACAAATCTTATTCTGTACACCATGGTTTAAAGCAGCTGCTTGCCCCATTTTGGGGACCTAATGTTGGACAACAAATCTTATTGGCCCTTATTTGGACTGCGAAGGTCACAAATATCAAAATTTGGGCCTGCTGTTTTTCTGGCACGGCATATGGTTTTTCTCATATTTTTAAGGCAGATTTTAAATCATAAGAATCCTCACATATTCAAATAGTTGGTTCTCCAACCATTATTTATTAAGGCAGATTTTAGTGATTTCAAGCGACAAATCTAAGGAGGAAAAGGGCAACCAGAATCTGAAGATTCCGTTGCTTTTATCTTCTGACATGCAGGAATTAGCTGTTTGGCTGAAAAGCATGCATTTTTTTTTGTCCTTATCTTTTATCCTATGAGAGGACTAAAATGACTCAGACTCTTGATTTAATAGAATGAGTCTCTCTTTAGTATGTAAGGGACAGCTTTTTTTTTTTTTTGCAGAGAGTCTAGATAAAAAGCTTCGAGTTTATTCCCCCTCCTTCCTCTTCCTCCATTTATTTCTCTTAATTTATTTATATTTTTCCTCTATCTTCTCTATGCTGCCTTTTCTTTTGTCATTTTCCTCATCTTTACTTTACATTGTTCTCAACCGTCCCCATCCTGCACGGGCCCATGCTTCCTCTTTCTTTTCTCATCATTGGATCTGAAACATCATCCACCCAATTTGCTTGAGGGGTTGTTTCATATATCGTGATTGGATTGCTCATCTTATGAGCAATACTTATTTATCAAATGATTAGGAGAACAGTTACAGAGAACAGATTTTGTTGTTATGGAATTACAAATAACGAGGAGAAACAATTACTGAGAATCAATTTTAATGACATAGGATGAAATCTCAGAACTTGTATGCAGAAAGGTGAATCAGTGTATTAACATAATACATCATGCTTATCTTCTCATAATAAAGGTACATTTCTTACCTCCTTTGGTTAATTTGCAATGCACTTACCCTGTTATATGCAACTGAATGCTGCAGCTCCATTATTGGTTAATATTTTGTTAATGCGGTTCCTTTTTAGCAGATACTACTGCCTACTGGTCCCCTTGACACTACCTGTACTTGTCGTGGCAGTGTACTTTCATTGGCTCAGCATGAAGCTTTTCAAGCATGCATAAAATTAGCTCCATCAGGTCTGATGGTTCTCAATAAATCTTGTTAGTTCTAAATACTACTGAGTTATATAGTTTGCCAAACTGCTGCCTTGTTAAACGTGCTTCTTATGTCAGTTATACTGGTCCTTACTTTTGTGAAGCTTTCTAAGTGTTAAAAGTGGCTACAGAGTGGGCCATTCTTGCAATTAAAACAAAACTAAATCCAACATCAATAAAGAGTCATTGTCTATAATTACAGCTCTATTTTTGGAATTCTGTGACCTCTTCAATGCATTCTTGCAAGGGATGTACCCAGACATCCAAGTATTCCATAGCTAAAGGTGGTAGATCTTGTGTCACATTTTTGCAAAACCCTGATGAGATTCAAACCCAATGAGTACCCTGATCTGTTGAGACTTTCTTGCATTTTTGGTTGGGATGACTAACCAGAACCTCTGGCCAGGCAAGTACCTTAAACTGGAAGGAGCAAGAAGCCCCAGTGGAAAGAAATTCAGATCTCACCAGCTAGTAAATTTCTGTGTCTCATCTTCTGTATGCTTGGAAGACAGCAGTGTCAAGGAATTTATTTCGATCACTCAATGGGTATCATTTGATTATTGTTCAAGTGTAGATCTGATGCTTGCTTACATGGATACATGACAGTTATGCAAGGTTTCGTCACATGGACTCCAGTATCGGAATCTGAAGCTAACAGATTATAGCTGCAACTACAATATTTCCTCATCATCTCTTTGATAAATGGACATCCAAAGGAATTTGGTAGTTATATGGTTGGTAGATTTAGACCTAGTTTGATATTGCTGTAGATGGTAGAGCTTTTGTGCAGTAAGCTTTTAATAAAAAAATGTTTGCTATTTGATGACTATATCTCTGAAGTGCTGTGGAGCTTTTATATCTGTTTAGTAACAAAATAGGATTTTAAGCAGGCTGATTAGTTTGACTAGAGAAGGATCTACCAACAAACAGTTGAACTAGATCATGGATCCTGGGACAAAGTCAGGAACTACTTTTCAGGCAGAAATTCTAATTTTATGAAACCTCATGGTGAAGTATGGTATCTTTCCTAATTTTGGAAATTTTCTTAATCCATAGGCTCTGAGGTAGGGTAAGGTAGGTATTGTGTGGATGGTTGAGTTTATTGATTAGTTGAGTTCTTAAGTGTGTATTCTCACAAGCCATGGCATACTTGTTTGATTGACAGAAAATGTTTTCTTTGTGAGATCGGATGAATGATGAGTGCAATACTGCAATTCAAGGGGTTGGTATGATACATTGCAAGTGGTTGAACATTGAGTTGCGAGACAGCACGTGCTTGAGCAGTAAGTTGGGAAGCCAAGAACTTCTTTGTGAAGCATTTTCCACCAAACAGTCCATGCCTTCCTCCTTTATATCGCAAGGAAAGACTGTTATTACATGAATAATCTGCTTTGTGAATAAAGTAGATATAATCCAGGGTGAGCCTTGTGCTGGCCAAGTAGATCTAATTATAAATGAAAAAGGAATACTTATTCCAGTTAAACCTGCTTATGCCAAGAATAACCAGGAATATGAAAGGTAGCTATGATTTATTCCTGGTGTAAGGCCCCTGTTTATTCTTACATCCAGCCCTGTGCCTAGATTTCTTTGCAGAAATTTAGCCGACAAAAATAAGAATTTAAAAGGAGGAAGTATTTGTATTTCACTTCTTTTTCTTGAATGAGATGCAATCCTAAAATATTTAAATGCCATCAAATTGTCATAAAGGATCTTAAAACTATAACCACTTAGTAAGCTTCATGCCAATGAACAAGATATCATCCTGGATGCTAAAGCTATCACTCAGAATCCTCGAACCAGCGCAATGATAGTGAGGCATTTGATCCATCTGGTTGCTTTTTTCGTTGGTTTATCCCTCCTCATTCAACTTGGATTAATCCTCCTTTTTCCCTTCTCCAGCTTATTTTATTTCTTCCATCTCCTTTTGTTTTCCCCACTTTTTTGAGACAAGGAGGGGCTAATCTTCTCTTGCTATTTGATATTCACCCCACCCACCTAGGTTGGAATATGGGCACCTAGATAGACTAAAAAGCTCACAGAACCATGGCTTTGTTAATTGGGAGACTTATTACTCAGATGACAAGAGGTGATTATTCAAGCAAGAGCTTTAAAACATTTCCTAATGTTGAACTAAATTCAACTAAAGAAAGCAAATGTCCATAGTCCTTGGAGCATCTAGTAAGAGGCTCTATTAGCAAATTAGTGTAGACCTAGTTTGCAACTTTTTGTTTGCTTTTTTTTTTGTTTAATAATATTTTTTTAATAAACCATCTATATTTGTACTCCTGACCTGTATGAAGAGCTAGCCTAAAAGTTGGAAGATGGGTGCCAACCATTCAACCAAGGATTTATTGGCCAAACTAAAGATCTTTTGTTACCCAGAAGCCCACGGAGCGGTGAAGGGAACAAGATTTCTCTCTCCGAAGAAAAACGTTCCTTCATTATATAAATATATTTTATTTATTTGTAACGGGGATCGCGGATCACGCGCAGTGAGAACGAAAGAGCTGTGTGATAGGCAAAGGATTCCACCAAGAGAGGATTGGAGGAAAGAAAGTAACCTACCATTGGCACTAGCAGCTTTATCGGGGAAATCCAATCTCATTCTCTAAGTGTCTTTTTTTTGCCAGTTCGTTTTTCCTTCTATCTCATATCAAATAGAAAAAAGATCTTACCATCAATATTTTTTCATGAAAGAATTTCCGGGGGTGAGTTGAAATATGACAATCAAGGAAGCCCAACGACCATGATCGAAACCCAGCCACTGCCGAATCACAATGATGCCAACCTCCGAAACCCTCCAGTTGCAACCGTTGGGGCTATATCTGTTTCCCCAGTCTCAGCTTCCGAATGGTTTCGATCTTCCCCGTCGTCTTCTACCTATTCGTGGTTATGATGTTCAATATTCAAATAGAGGGCTGACGCACCGGGAGGATAGTCATAGATAGGGAAAGGGAGATCGACCAACCATGGACGGAAAGCAGAGGTCTCAAAAGGGTTTTCTTCGAACAAATGTCAGGGAGCCCTATCTCAGAAATGCAAGGACAGATCCCACTTTCTTTAATCGAGCAGGTAAGGGATCGCAAACATCTTTTCTTTTCAGAGATTAGGTTTTCAAAAGATATCCCAACTTACTTATAGGGGGTCTTAGGTGTAAGAGAGATAAGGGAGTGCTTTCCAAGCACGACTGGTATAAGGCTTCGCCGTTTGAGAACCCCTTCTTTCACCTTGGTGAAAGGAGGCAAGGTAAGGCTTCGCCGTTTGAGAACCCCGTTAAAGACCTCTTACACCTAAGACCCCCTATAAGTAAGTTGGGATATCTTTTGAAAACCTAATCTCTGAAAAGAAAAGATGTTTGCGATCCCTTACCTGCTCGATTAAAGAAAGTGGGATCTGTCCTTGCATTTCTGAGATAGGGCTCCCTCATGGCATTCTTGCTCTTGCATTTCAAAGTCGAATCGGGAATCTATTCTATCCTTAGGCTAATGGTTTGCAGGCCATTTCTCTTTCAATCTTATGTCGTGAGGGATGTGACCGATGTTAGGTCCATAATATACCAAAGCTTTTGGTGTTCTATGATTCACCTCCGAATAATGAGTAGGTAGTTCGATCCTTTTGATTCTTATCTTCCTAGTAAACGGGGAAGTGAGGCTTTCCAAGCCGAACGAAACGAAGACTTTCCATTTCAAACTTGTAACCAATCCCCCCGAGGGGGACGAGGCCATAGGCCGAAGGGGGGAAACGAACCATAAATGGAAGGTAAGTTTCTCCGATCGGAGTTGTGTCGGAGAAACTTTCACTTGTAAGGACTCCCCCCGAGGGGGTTGGGGGGGAAATCGTCGGACCAGGGAGGGAGTCTCAATCGATCTTTTCTAGGATTCCAACTCAGGCCACGCACGGAGATTTTTCCAGTTGAGGGCTCGGCTCCCCCGACTCTTAAAGGTTAGGTTACTACCTGCCTCTACGGAAGAGGTGTACTTTGTACCGCCCGGAGGTCATATAGATCGGAACCAGGTCATCATGTCTTTCTGACGTAATCTCTCTCGAGCCTCTTGAAGAGAGCAGTTGTGAAAGCCCTGGCTTTCCAACCGCGCCAGATGCGCGTGCTCGGGCTTTGATTCGCTTTTCAGAGAATGGAACACATGGAAGTGCATAACATACCAGGCGTAAAAGTAATGACCAGGGTAAGGGGTCGAGTGTTCATGAATTTTGGAAACCTTCTTTGTATGCTTCGCAAACCTGCTACACAGCGTGGCAATCATTGCAGGGCATAAGGCCACCCCTGTCTTTGTAGCCATCCGAACCGATTGACTTATCTTTCCGGTCAGGTCGAGACACTGCTTCCGAATCCATTGATTCCCAATCCGTAGCTGCTGCGCCATAGTTGATCCCAGTCGCCTTGTCTTTGGCCCCCTCCTTCGACCGGCTGCATCGGCGTAATAACGTTGTCCCCTAAGGTGCTAGTGGCGATACCTACAGAACACACTAAGGTAGCTCAAGTAGTCCCCACCAAGGAATTGTTCTGGGGGCAGGAAGATTGCTGTCACGTAAATGTCGAAAGCGATTCCTCTTCTTCAAAAGAAGACCTTGGGTTCCCCGAAGCTGTTCTAGAGTCGGTAGCTTTAATTGCTCGTGTTGAATCAGCCGGGAGTGACAGCGATTCGGCATCGATTTGGTGGGAGTAGTTCTACTTCTCTTTTCCTACGGCACAGCAATTGGCCTACCGAATTTTACCTAACCTCTAGCCGAACGTAGTTTGCGAGTTGGGTCATTGACTTATTGGCCTTTCATCGAAGAGATCGCGCATGGGGAGTGAACCTTTGCTATTTCTATTTAGAAAGAGAGTGTATTCTTTTCTTATTCCAGTCACCTTCTTTCTGATGCGGGTATCCAATCCCGCCGCTGAGATGTCCAGCGGAATTTTTATTCTTTTTGCTTTTCTCAATGCGCAAGTCTCCTTACAAGTCTCCTTCTATCCAATGATCAGGTTTTGCTCTTTCATGTCATGGTTAAGGTGATACATGTGTAATGGGAATTAAAATTCAAATGTTGATTCAGGTTGGCCTTTGTTGAGCATTTCTTTTCTACCTGAATATGCATCGGTTTGCACTCTTGTTTCTTACTTTTCTCATCTTTGAGCCTGGTCTAGTTAAGGTTGAATATGCGTAGACCAAGCCTACCGATTGTTAAATGTTAGCGTTCTAGGTCAAGTTGAGTTTTACCACGTTACAATTCAAATGCGAATAATGTTGTGGGGTTATTATGCCTTGATGTTTATTGTACGCAGGCTAAAGTTTTTCTTGAACAAGGTGTTTAAGTTGAAAAGAAATATTTTTTTCAAAGAAAAAATTTCAACTCTTGATTTAACTGTGGTTTAATAGTTATTATCCGGTCCTATTTCATGTATTTGTTTAATCCTATGGTTGGAATTAATTCTTTCTTGAATGAGGCGCTTAAGTTGAAAAGAAAGTTTTTTTGTTTTTAAAAAAAGAAATGACATTTTGATTCTTGATTTGAGTGTAATTTGGCAATTACTCTCTGATCATATTTTGTTTGTCTCTTTAGTCATGGTTGGAGTACTCTGCAAAGAATACCGGCTCTCGACTACTCATACATGCCTATATGCTCATCCCTTCTCTACTCTTTTTCCCGTGCTGATTCTTGGTGTTTAGTCATTTGCCTAAGCCCCATGAAAATTGAATTGATAGATCACACACATGAGCATGTTCTCATCCATAGGAAACACTGTATAACCATTGTTTAAAGCTTTTGGCAAATAATGGCTGTATTAGAATTCTCATGGATGTTTCTTCTTGTTTAATCTAAATCATCCACTTTAGAAAAATATTTTAATTGAAAAGTTTGAATTTTTTTTTTTTTTTTTGGGTGGGGGGAGGGGGGATGAAAGAGTAGGCTTTATGTAAAAGTAATTTTATTCAAAATCTTAGCAATAGAAATAATCAACACCAAAGGGAAATAGGGAGAGCAAGCTTAGCTTGTTTATGGCAACAGATAAATAGGACACTTGTTTACTAAAAATGATAAACAATTATAGCACACTCTAATATCTGTATTTAAGTCTTGGATTATCTACTATACTGGAAAAACACCTGGGACTATGACTTTGCAAACAAACTATACCATAAACTGGTCAAACACTCATGAAAGTATCATGTACAAGTTTAAGCCTCCTCCAGCCATCAACTTAATCAAGGGTGTGTTTGGATATTTGCAACTAGGTTTATATGAATCTGGACTATAAGAGGTAGCTCTTTTCTAGTGTTTGGATTGCTATAAGTTGATGAAATTCTTGTGGGTCAAACTACATTTGGAGGTCCATTCGCAGTATTTTGTTTTATAGCCAAATTCACCGAAGACAAGCTACTGCAACTAGAAAAATCGTTGGAAACATCTTTATGATGGGTTTAAATCCTAGCAAGGTTACTGGCCGGTGCAGACATAATTAATACCATTTTTGTAATACAACCAATTACATCTACAGTTATCATATACAGGCAAACAAATATGTGATGTTATTTTTCTGCAACTACAAAACCACTACATCAAGCATTGAAATTATAGTTGTAAATGGAGCAACTACAACCAAACATAATCTCATTTAAATGCATTTCTCAGTTACAGATATCCAAAGACTATCTAAATTATTATAATCTTGCCCAAAGGTGGTTCGATGTGCTCTTTTTTATCACGGATTTTTGCATATGATGAAGCACCATGTAGCCCTTAATGATGATGGGAACCCAACAACATTCTTGAATGATGCTTTTCTTGACTCTCATGTAAACACAAGCCATGATGCATCCAATTAATTGCCTCGTCTTCTACAATATGGTAAGTATTGTATATATTATTTTATTGTATATTGTCAAGTTAACATGCTAACATGTGATTGGAGCCAGTACTAAGAATAATTGTCATGTAGGGCTGGTTAATTGAACAGTTACAGGACAGATGCCCTTAAGCATTTCTCGTTAAAAATTCAGATAAATTCAAAATTATTTTCAACTATATCCTGCCAAGTTAGCACGCGAGAACAACAACATACTATACTGTTCAATACTCTTGCATTCATGCTTAGATGTCCCTCCTTTTAGTAACTATTGAAATAGTGATGTCTTGACAATGATGATGATGATGACGGTTACCCCCATCTATCGTACCTATCTCCATAATAGACTGCTGCTGGTGGGTCTACACTTATTTTCTAGCCTTTTATGTACTATATAGTAAATTATCAAATGTCATAGGCCACATGATTCTCTTATTAAAAAAGAAAAATACTGCATATCAAGCAAGCTTCCAATAACAATGTTACTACAACGATTCTCTACTAAAAATCACTATTAATCATTAAAATGGCTACAAATTTACCTTATATTATTAATTTGGATTTTTTTGTAGCACTGAAATTTGTATTTGGATCCTTTCTGATTTGAATTTGCAATGACAACCATTTATATGTTGCACGATAGCCATGATTGGATGATCTTACACATTTATAAAGCATATTGTAAAATAATGGGGCTGATGCAATTACAAACACCATGCAATACATGGACTGCTATGTTTGCAGGTCATCCCTCTCTAGTTCAATGCCAAACTAGAGAGGATCCAAAGTCGTCACAAAATTAGATTGAATCTGTAGAATGCTCTCTCTCACATGAAGAGTATATATATTTTTTAATTTGTGTCATAACTATTAATATAAGTTATTTTAGTTCAAAAATATATTGAATTAGGATTTAATAAAAAGGAATTTTATTCATTATCTACCACTAGGGAAAATCAATGCCAGTAGAAAGGAATTGGAATGGGCTCCTCTTGTTTATTATTGCAGTTATATATTCTAATATGACGAATTATTTGTTATAGTGGCAAAAAAGAAACCATGACTTTATATACCAATCATGTAATACGTGGGTCAAATAGTTATAAAGATGTTTCTATTAGAAAACAATTTGACTTGGTTGATGTCTAGCATGCGATGATTGATGAGAGAAGTGCTGGGCTCTTTTTTATTCCTCGACAATGAGGACTTAAAATCTGTCATATGATTTAAATGTTTGACTATAACATTAGAGATGTGTTGAGGTAGTTTGTCCCTGAACTTTTGAAAATTATTTCGTGCTTCATTCATATGATAATGATCATTTTCTAAATTAGAATAATAATTATCATATGAATCATATGCTTTTTATGATAATTATCATCATAGAAACAATGATCATAATAAATGAAGAATGCAGAATGAATTGAGAAACACCATGAAAAAGTGAGTAAGAACTACTAGATAAATTCTAGGGTATGTCGAACTTACACTCTAGAGAAAAAAAAAGAAAAAAGGTACATTGGATAGCCTTAGAAGCCTTGTCCATTTTTCTGAATATCCATTGAATGTGTATAGAGCGTGAGGGATCATGAATGGAGCTTCTCTTCCTTCTTATAATGTAGATTGGTAGTTATCTCCATGAATAACTATGATCTTTTATTGTTTGCGCTAGTATCTTCTTATGGGTGGTTGCCGATTGTTCTCCTATATGGATAATTTTTTTGTGTAACTAACTTTCTCTAGGTAGTTAACTCCAGCAATAAACTACCCATGTATTGTCTTTTGTGTAAATAACAAGTGGCTAACCTTGATCCATCCAATTGCTAAGATATAATTGATTAATAAAAAATCTTGGTTGATATAATTACCGACCACTTTTTTGTAGTTGGTTGATGATCCATTAATTTTTAAAAGGTAAGTGCAGTTTTGTACCCTTTTTGAATTTCAACCGCAAGGTTGTTTGGAACTGAGCAAATGAGTTTATATTTCAATTTAAGTTACATGTATTCAGAATTGCATGTAGCTTAGTAACAGATAGGTGATTTTATTATATTTGAAAGGCCATTGCTGGAGATGATGTTGTTATAATTGTCTTTTAGTTTGAAAGGCTAGAACTGGAGGTTTTATGTTTAATGAAACAGCTTGGTTACAAGAAACTACAAGAATTGCAGACATCTGGAAAATTAAGATAATGAACTTATCCTATTTCTCGTGTGCTTTTTTGCTGGATATAGTTTATGGTTCTTGCATATCATTAAGCATCATATAACCCTTGTGTTTGGAACCCCTAAACCCTACATGAATAATGCTTGTTTTAACTCTCCTTAGGCACAAGCAATAACACAGGAATCTTGGTCCAAACTAACTGCAGTTTTTTTTGTGTGCAACCATATGGGTTTTGATTTCAGCAGTCAAGAGTGGTTAAGCTTTAGGTTCATCAGTTGCAGTGGATATCCTACAAAAACCAGAATTATCAATTAATATTAGGGGAAAATATGGAGAAAAATGAAATTAACAGAACTCAACTAGGACTTTATCCCAAACTAGTTGAGGTTGGCTACATAAATCCTTTTTCTCCATTCCGCTCTATTTAGGGCCATGCTTTCTGAAAGATGTTGAGATGGAGAACGATAAAATAATTCAAAAAAATATATTAGAGATCATTCTAAAGTATATTATTTTGTCTATGGACCTTTGGATGTATTGCCTCACTGAGTTTACACTGAAACGTTAATTTTTTAAATAAGATATTAATTTTCAAAAATATCTATAAAATTTAAAGAAATTTCATAAGTAACTTGTACAATATGCAGACCCATAATTTAGTTTTGGCTTAAATCCTGGAACTGGCCAAAGTTTGTGTTGATTCTAGTCAAAATTGAAATATCCTGGTTTTGGTTCCAGAGATTTTGGTGAAACTTTGAACCGTGTTTGGAACAATTCCATGTAAATATAATATTGTAAATTATCCTATATACTTGTGGTGATTTTCATTTAACATATAATTTCTTTTTTTGTGCCATACATACTCACATTCCGAACTGTCTTCATAATATCAATAGTAGAAATGAGCTAAAAATTCATGACAAGGATACACAGATGCATAACTATGTTTGACAAGAGATTCTGAGTGGTCCTATATATTCCTTCGGTTTTATAGGAAGCTTGTAGATTTCTACTGCAATGAGAAGCTTCAATACTATCATTTACCACAGTTTCTAACCTTTGGCCTGAAACAGGACATACTTTTCTTCTCATTATTCTGTCCATTGGGCTTTCTAATTCCTAAAAGAAAACCGAAATAATCAACAAATAAGATAATCAGACCATCTTGAACTGAAACAATAGGCTGCTTAAGATAGTGAGACAGGTTTAAAAAAAAAAAGCAGGCTAACCTATACTTCATGTACCAAGCTGTAACTGTATGTTCTGTATTGCTTTAATAAGCAGCTGGTGGATGAGATACTATAAGATAGGATGACTGCTGCTTGTAAATTTCTGTGGCCTTAGGTGCTTGAAAAGTCTAACAATCTAAGTTAATGATAACATGGCTCATGAAAGACATTTACGTGTAATCTCGTAAAAGAATGATCTTGCTAATTCTTTGACTGCTATATGGCTGCAAGTGTGTTTCCACATTAAAGGGTTTGAAGATGCACCCGTGGTGTTTCTGAAAAACAATCTACATGCTTTTGTAGGATGAACGGATGAAAGGTCACTTAAGGTGATGAGTATGGGTGAGGAGCTCTATAACATGCTACCACATGTTTTAACTTGAAATGAATGAGACATAGATTGACAGGCCTTGTTATATAGCATTCAGAGAACAGTGTTTTCTGGTTCCATATACCCTGTTATGAGTTCAAGCTGATTGCATTTATTTGAGAAGTTTGGATATGTTGAAGAGCAGCAAGGTTTTGTGATACCATAATGGAGTTGCTAGTGGCATGTAGGCCTACTGTTTTTAAGGGTATCTGTCATGGTACGCTACACCGCACCGAATCATATGGTACAAGACGTACGACACCGGTAATATGGTATGCGAGGCGTATCGACATTGAGTACACCAACCTGCCCCCTGTACCGGGCATACCGACACAATGACAAAGTGGCACTGATACGGGGCCTAGTATCGAGACGTGTACCTTGGTATCTGTTATTGTGTGCATGCATGCGTTATAGCTATGGGGTATATTGTTGTATCGGCAACATAATTGCTTGGGTCTAATATCGGAGTATCTCATTGAAGCTGTAAGCTGTTATTGCTGATATAAGAGATATTGCCTGATACGATTGCTTTCCTTTTGCATATGCACTTTATGATGCCAATTTTTTAACTATTATTACTCTTACAAATTTTTTTTATCAAATGTTCCTTTTGTGTCTGCGTGTTTTGGGAAGGAGGATGGTGGGTTAAGTTGATTGTATATATAACCTTTGCATTTTATAAGCTTCTTGATTTGTAAATAATTTAGAAAGTTAAGAAAAGATGGTAAGAAAGCTTTGAGAATTTGATCTGTTCCTGGAATGACCTGAACATTTTCCTTTCAGAATGCAGTCAATAATAAGTTACACAACATTCGACTAAAAATCCTGCTGTGAATTCATGTCAGAACTTCGTTAACATTGTTGACATGTCCCTATTTACCCAACGTAAGCTGATAATGTCATAACAAATGTTAGTAGCACTCTAGAAAGCAAAAATGTTTTCAAGTGCTCAATATACCTGAAAAATGATGAAAATCATCGCAGTTAATTATTAGATTTTCAACTTTTTAATGAGGATGGGCAGAGGACATGCCCATTCCATATGAAAATAAAGTGAGAATTCCTTATTGGTTGAAAACTGAAGCCTCAAAATGGTTCATCCGAGCTTTTGCTCCTATGTGATAATTGTCGGTCCAGTACAATTGTGAAAATTCTAAGTAACTGTGACGCTGAAGCCTTGTTCTTCTATCTTTAAATTAGAAATTCTTGCTGTGTTATTATTACATTAATAATTGCAGCTATTTTTAACTTCTTTATGCTATTTCTTCAACCCGTATGTTATGCATAGGTAGCAAAAGGGAGTGCTGATGTGATCATAGTGGATGACAACTTCACTACCATTATAAATGTAGCCAAATGGGGTCGTGTGGTTGACATAAATATCCAGAAGTTTGTACAGTTCCAATTGACAGTTAATGTGGTTGCTCTGATGGTCAATTTTGTTTCTACATGCATCCCAGGTACACCAAATCCTCATTGGAACTCCTTTCTTGCCGTCCTTTTTAGGGACTCTTAAGTTGTAATGCCTTTTAAATCACTTTTTTCTCATGTTATTTAATTCTTAGGGAGTGATCCACTTACTGCTGTCCAGTTGCTCTGGGTCAACAAGATTATGGATATGTTCGGTGCGTTAGCATTAACATCAGAGCCTCCAAGTGATGAACTAACGGAAAGACCACCTGATGGGCGGGGAGAGAACTTCATCACCAGGGTCATGTGGAGTAATATCATTGGCCAGAGTATATATCAGCTGGCTGTACTTGGACTTCTCATGTTTGATTGGAAACAACTGTTGAAAATCAGGGGTCCAGGTGGTGATTCAGTTTTCAATAATTTCATATTCAACACATTTGTGTTTTGCCAGGTA